>NW_024868914.1:36078-49699 GCF_013358625.1 Macadamia integrifolia
TGTTACAGAGGTTGAGAGAACAATAATTGTTTGCCAAATACAGCAAATGTGAATTTTGGCTTGAGCAAGTTGGATTCCTGGGGCACGTAGTGTCTAAGGCCGAAATTGACGTGGATCCTGATAAGGTGAAAGCAGTAGTAGAATGGGAAAGCCCCAAGAATGTCACTGAAATTAGAAGCTTCTTGGGTTTGGCTGGATATTACCGACGCTTCATTGAAAATTTTGCTCGGATCTCTGCGCCAATGACTAAATTAACCAAAAAGGGTGTGAAATTCGACTGGGTAGAGGAATGTGAGAAGAGTTTCCAGGAATTGAAGAAGAGGTTGGTGTCGGCCCCTATGTTGACCATCCCTGAAGGCACAGGTGGAATGACAGTCTACACTGATGCTTCCAAAGTTGGGTTGGGTTGTGTTCTCATGCAACGCGGAAAGGTGATAGCGTATGCTTCCCGACAATTGAAGGAATATGAGAAGAACTACCCAACTCATGACTTGGAACTAGCCGCAGTCATTTTTGCCCTTAAGATTTGGCGACATTACTTGTATGGGGAAAAGTGCGAGATATTCAGTGATCACAAAAGCCTTAAGTACTTTTTCACCCAAAAGGATTTAAACATGAGGCAGAGGAGATGGCTTGAGCTCATGAAGGATTATGACTGCGACATTCAATATCATCCCAGCAAGGCTAATGTAGTGGCAGATGCATTGAGTCGGAAGGCATAGACTGTGTCACTCTCGTACTTAAAAGTCAGCCCATCACTTGTACAAGAGGCGACGCTATTGGATGAAGCTCTCTTATATGAAGGAGCAACTTAGAGTTTGAACGTCAACCAGAAAACCTTAAATGGTTGATTGTATCCTTGACAGCTCTACAGGTGCATCCGACTATTAGGCAAGAGGTAATAATGAAACAACCTTTGGATCCTGAATTGCAGCGGATCAGAGTTAAGGTTTAAGATCAAACAATGAACGACCCAGATTTTGTTTTAGCCAGTGATGGGGCATTGATGTTTCGAGGCAGATTGTGTGTACCCGATGATTTGGATATACAAGACAAGATAGTGCGAGAAGCACATAGCTCCGAGTACTCACTCCACCGAGGAAGTACAAAGATGTACAAAGACCTCAAACAAAATTAATGGTGGGCAAGCATGAAAGTCACAATAGCTCTGTATGTGGCGACTTGTCTTACATGCCAGAAGGTAAAAGCTGAGAGGCATCGACCTTATGGTACTCTTCAGCCACTCTTAGTACCAGAATGGAAGTGGGATAGGATTACAATGGACTTCATCACCGGACTACCATGTACACCTAAGGGGATGGATGCGATATGGGTAATCGTTGATCGGCTTACTAAGACTACTCATTTCATTCCCATCAAGACCAAGTTCTCTATGGCCAAACTAGCAAAAATTTATATGGATAACATAGTGTGCTTACATGGAGTGCCAGTGAGCATTGTATCACATAGGGACCCAAGGTTCACTTCCAGATTTTGGAAAAGCTTCCAGTGTGCCTTGGGATCACAATTGAATTTGAGTACTGCTTTCCACTCGCAGACTGATGGTCAGTCGGAGCGAACCATATAGATATTAGAAGATATGCTCAGGGCATGTGCAATGGAAATGTGTGGTAGTTGGGAAGAATATATACCCCTTATGGAGTTTGCCTATAACAATAGTTACCAAGCTACAATTGGGATGGCTCCGTATGAGGCATTATATGGCAGGAAGTGTAGAACTCCTTTGTATTGGGATGAGGTAGGTGAACGTCGAATGTTAGGGCCTAAAATGATACAGATGACTTGTGACAAGGTCGATGTTATTCGAGAATGGATTAAAGCAGCTCAGTCCCGTCAAAAGAGCTATGCAGACACCCGCAGAAAAGATATTGAATTTCAGCCAGGAGAAAAGGTATTTCTCAAGATCTCTCCTACTAAAGGGTTGCAAAGGTTTCACAGAAAGGGGAAGTTGAGCCCAAGATACATTGGAGCATCTGAGATCTTAGTCCGGGTTGGCTCAATAGCCTACATGCTTGCTTTGCCACCTTCGCTCGGGGATGTTCATAACGTATTTCATGTATCCATGCTAAAGCGATACCTTCATGATCCCTCTCATGTATTACCCGTGGAACCAGAATACCTAGAAGCTGACATGACCTATACAGAGCAGTCGGCTGAAATTTTTGACCGAAAGGTGAAGACCTTTCGCAACTGCTCCATTTCCTATATAAAGGTGCGATGGGCAAATCATTCACTTGAAGAAGCATCTTGGGAGAAAGAGGATGAAATTCAAGCCAAGTATCCTCATTTTCTTGAACAACCAGGTACACCAATTTCGAGGAAGAAATTTTCAGAAAGGGGGGGTAAATGTAATACCCTACTTCTTAAACCCAGTCTGATTACAGGGTTGACTCGGTTTAACCATACAGGACCCGAACCGAAGAGGGTTAACGTGGGTTCCTTATGGACTATAATGGCAAGGGTGACCTTAAACACCGGCTGGCCCGACAAGTCTGAGCCAGTGCCAGAAGAGATGGGGATACCCAAGCCATGTACATGCACCTATCACAAGGCCATGTAAGGATAAAGCAGGTATGTAGCCGTATCTTTGGGTGCATACGTATATTACATCTTATGCCAAGAGTGAGTTTCGTGCCAGGAGTCGAAATTTGTCAAAATCCCACTTGTTGGATAATTTTTGGCCCTCAGGTGGGCGCACAGGTGGGTGCATCCACCCACTTGAGTGACCCTCCCATGTGATTACTTAGTATTTTAGGAAGTATAAATAGCATTTATATTTTCCTTTTTCTTTTCTCATTTATGACACTCGGATGTTGGTGAGAAGAGTAAAGAGGAGAGAGAAAATAAAGGAAAGAACAGTAGAAGAGAAGGAAGTGGAAGAAGAGCTAGATTTCGGCGGTGCCGAGGCTTGATCTTCCCATTCCGACGCCGGAAGAGTGATCTCCAACACTAGATCTATGTTTAGAGGTAAGCAAAGGCTGGGTTCCTTAAACTTTCACCATACCCAAGTAAAACCCTTGATTTGGGTAGGGTTTCTTGAGATCTTGTAAATCCCTCTTGAGATGATGAATCTTAGGTTTAATAGATGATCTATGTGTTGATTTTGAAGGATTTGAAGAAGTATTTACAAGGTTGGAGAAGCATTTTTGATTTGAAGTGATTTTGGGGTTTTGAAGGAGTTCTTGAGCAAAGAAGGTAAGATGGCTTTTCATTCCTTAAATCTAACCTAGATCTAGGTTAGAACCATCTTATGAGACCTTGAATGTGTGAAAAATGGGTTTGGAAAAGCCCCATTTGAATCCCCAAAGGATGGGGGAAGTTTGGGAAGAAACAACAGTTTTCCGCCAAGACCGGTGGGCCATTTGGCCCGCCTGAGGGCACCCGCCTGAGAGGGCAGGACCCTCGGCCCCAACCGGTCGGCCGATCGATGGGCCACCCTACGCACGGGTCTTAGCAGGACCCTCGAGCCCAATCAGTGGGCCAGACCGGTGGGCCGACCGATGGGCCGACCGATGGGCCAACCGATGGGCCGACCTACCCACCTGTCAGGACCGGTGGGTCTGACTGGTGGGTCAGACAGGTGGGCTGTCCGACCCACCCGAGAGGCTCCGAACGTGATTTTTATGTCTGATTGGACCCAAAACGGACGTGTGGCCTTCTTTTAGGATTCTAAACATGATCTTGTCATTGGATCGTGTTAATCTTGATCCCAAAGTGGTGAAATACTAACCCCACTCATTCATGATAGGTTCACCAAATCTCACGCTTCTCGCACCAGATCTCACCCGTATCGAGCGTGAGTCCTTGTACACTACAAGTAAGTGGGGAGAGGATGTTTGGCCTTGTTTCAAGGCATTGTTTGGCATTCATTTAATCGTATCTAGTCTAGCCATGTCATCATGAAAATGCTATGTAGATTAGTCATCCTCACATTGTTATGCATGGGTGTTGTGTTTATTTCCTAATTTCCAAGTAATGATATGCTTATGTGGTGAATGTTGACATCACGGTACATGATGCATTAATAGACTAGATGCCGTAGTCGGCTTGAAAACGAGTGCATTGGTGGCCCGTGGTATGGGACGCGGTGGCACTATGCAATCGTACTATTGTCATATAGGAGCATGAGGTTTAGGATTATCATCTTCCTGTGCTACGAACCTTCCCAACAGGTTGTCGGGTCACTGTGGCGGTTAGACATTACGCCCAGCTGGTCATTAGGACAGTCGGCAACCCCGGTGGTATATTCAAGAGGGCCAATCGTACTGCTTTTAAATTGCTGGAGTCAGCACCTTTAATTTCTGTCATTTATCTTATGTTGAGAGCCGGTGGTCGGCATGTTTTTACTTTTCTGAGTACTCACGGTGGGCCTTCTCCAACAGCCCTATGGGCGTATCGCGGGATGGAGTTCGTGGCTCGTACCCGAAGTATACGCGCACTGTGGTTGTAGTAGCACTAAACCAAAGACTTAGTAATGTTGCTTAGGTGGATGTGATTTTAAATGTATTGCATGGCATATAGTGCATATGGTTGTGATTTGTTGTGTGGACTGCTGTGTGGTCCTTCTTTCCACTTATTGAGCTAGTGAGCTCATCCCACGTATGCACATCTTTTAGATGATTTTGCAGGTCATCAACCAGATGAGCACGGGGCGGGTCCCATAGTTGAGTTCCCTGAAGAGGACTGGTGGGTCCCTAAGGAGTTAGAGCACGGCACGGAATGTTGTGCAAGAGTTGTGTTGCAAGACTACAGTTCTGATACCGAGCTGAGCTCCATTTTTTATGCCGAGCTGGGCTTTACCTTTTGATGCCGAGCTGGGCTCAACCTTTGATACCGAGTTGAGCTCTAAGCTTGGATACCGAGCTGAGCTGTACACTCTGATTTTTTATGATTCCTTTTGAATACTTGATATGTAAATTGTATTCTTTTTGTGTAAATATCATGCTTGTGGGTCCACATGTACTTAACTATTGTATTACAATTTGGGTATCAAGTATTATGGGAATATTCACAGGTAAACCAAGTCTTCCGCTGAACTGATGAGCACTTTCTTAGTTGTGTGTATGCTGTGGTGGAATACTATATCAGATGATCCTGGCAGGTTTGGGTTAACCGGTGTTAACTCGGTCACTGGCTCGGTTCTGTGTGAACGTGGTGTGACAATCCCCTTTCCCATTGTGTCGGGATCCAAGGATACAAGCTAGTTACAGGTAGGAGTCAACCAGTCTCAGAAAGAACCTCGGTCCCCCGGCTAAACCCTAGGTTAGTAACTCCGGTAGACAAGTGTACGTCATACCCTACTGCTATCCGTCTTTAGGTACAATATGTCATACCCCAAAAGAGTTGACCAGGCAGCCACAAGTTAGGATTAGTTAGTACTCACCCACTACTGACAAGGGGTTATAGCACTCGTGTGGTGATAAGTCCTAGGCTCCTAGCCCACAAACCTTCTATATGATGCACTTTCAATCATCAATCATCCACACAACATCTAAAATAAATGTTGGCCACACACATGTCCCACCTTACCTATCTTACCTATTTCAGCTTCTAGTTCCATAGTATCAATAACAGATATATGATATGCACATAACATTATGCATGGGAATCAAGCATAAATTAAAATAAGGAAAACATTCCATAAAATAATTCAAGCACCCCCTCACCTTGATTTCCTGAATCACTTATGCAATAGATTCCCAAATCGAATTACGTCCTCACCAGTGATTTTGGTTCCTAATTGCACAGTCTATACATATATTTATTAATGAATAACTACAACCACAACCTATCCAATTTAACTTAAAATCCTAATATCCAGGTTCTGTCTGAATTTCCATTACACAGTTCCCTTTTTTATAGCCTTTCTGCTAGTAGGGCCAATTCATTAAAGAGATATGTCAGTGGGCCCCACATCTGGACAGGGTACCTTTTGGCCACATCAACATCCCTTACAGGATCTGTGACCTCCATTGGTAGTTCAACTTGCAGCCACCGGCCGGCTGCTCACACCTGCCCGTGGCCCCTATTCTGTAGAATTCAATTCTACCAGTGGGCTGCTATGAACTGTAACCTCAAAACTGGGTTCAACTCTTGACTCGGCTACTTCGAGCATACATAGTGGGTCTTATGGGTAAGTGTGGCTGTCTACTGACCCACCTTTGAAGTCCAATTAACTGAAACTCAGGCCTACACAACTAACTGTGTAAAATTTCAGAAGTTAAATATCTGAATTTTATCTATTCTACTGGATTGAACCCATCCTCACAAGTTAGTTTATTAATTAAGGTTGAAATCAAGGATTTAAAATTCCAGAATTTGGATTCCAACACTATTCAGGCTTACAAAAGGTTCCCAGAGAAGGATTTCATTAAATTTTACAAAATTTCCAACTCTAGGATTGAATAAAATTCTGCCATAGGGTATTATGCAAATTTCCATCAATCCAGCCCATCTCAACCTTAATTACATAAGATTGCACTGAAATATTGAAGAACCTTATGCTCTAGGGTTTACAGGGATGAATTCCCTTTGAATTGGATCTTAGAACCCCTCCCAAAATTGGTGTTTCCTCCACAGGGCAGCTTACCAGTTCATAGGGACTTGATTACAGTCCCAATTTAGCTAGGATTACTAACCCTAAGTACTAATTCATACAAAACCAATTAAATTTTGCAATTGCACAAGGCAGGTTTCCATACCTGACTACAGAACTGTCCAATAACAGCCTTATATGCAGTAATTTTCTCTCTACCTCCTCTTCTTCCGTTCTTTCTTTCTTCTGTTTGGCTAACCCTTACAAGTCACCTATTACAACTAACTAGGTCATTAAGAGATAAAAAAATTTTATGCATCTTTTCCTACTGAAGTATAAGGTGGGTTATTATCCCCAAAGGAACCTTTATTCATTGGAGAAATGTGAGGAATTATACTGTGAATGTTTGGGCCCCACCAGGAAAACTGGCAAAAATTCTAGTTTCGGACAGCCCCATCGGCTAGCCAGTTGGGCCTACCGGTTATTGCCTTTTTGACCCATTTTTGGGTCTATTGTCCTATCTGAGTTACTCAGTTCAATTTAAGTTAAAACTGTACCTTTATGCCCATGCTTCCTATTGAATTCTCCAGTGATGCTGGCAGGCTGGGCATCAACAGGTAGGGTCGTCTCTACCCTCCAGGCATTCTACCACTGCCATTTAGGCATCAATGTTGTCTTTCTTTCCTCTACTTCTTTGCCTGAACAAAGAGTAGGGTTAAGTCAAATTAGGGTGTTATAACCCCACATAGTCCCGAACTCTTCAACACTTCAATGGGACCTCGTTCAGATTAAGTATACATTAATACAAAACAAAATATCAAATCTTGAGTTTACCACTCCTCCTTTAATTTCTCCCACCCGAATCCATCTGTCATACCCTAATCCCCCCATGTCCGACAGTCCTCTAGAGGAAGAGCCCTCCTACCCTTGCCTATGCACCTACTACCTACTCCCCTTCCCTCCCTACTCCTCCCTCCCCTAAGTCTTAGACCTCCGTTGTCCAATCCTCCATTCCATCCCCCTTCTCCTGCCATTGCTGGCCACACCCTTTTCTTTGTCCCTCACTCCAACTTCCGTGACAAGAAGGTTGGACTCTGTCCATTGGGATTGCTTAAGGCTGAAATTCATAAATTGCAGAAATTCTTGGGCACTTCCATATAGTCCGCCCATCTTTCCATATAATGAAGTTTTCCCTCTCCAAACAATAGAGGTTGCGTAGTACTCTCCCCTTTTCTTCACGAAAATGAGCTATTCATATTCAACTTCACTAAAGACTCAGATAAGCTCACTGCTCTTGAAGGAGGCCCATGGCAAGTAGGGAAAAATCCTATCTTCCTATGTCATTAGGATCTGATCTAAAACAAATACCCATCTGATGTGTTCTCCCGAATCTCCCCTCCACTTTTGGTGCGCTCAAGGGCTGAGTATTGTGGGCTCCTTCATTGGCAAGCCACTCTTCTCTGACCAGAGAACAATACTTATGTATCGGCTTTCCTTTGCCAGAATCTGCATTAAAGCTACTACTGAACATGCCCTTACCACATCTGGAACAATCATAGATGAAGAGGACTTCACTTTTGACCAACCGGTGGAGTATTAGTGGATCCCACCGCAATGCTGTATCTGCAAAATGCTTGGCCATCCATCAAAGAATAACTCTTCAACCACTGTCATATCCTCCATTATTGTTCCCAATGGTCCTACTGTGGACTCTGCCGAAGAACCTGCTTTCCACACTCTCCCTGACGTCGACTGGCAATCTAAATCTCATTCCCCTATCCCTAGGGGTAGAAGGAATCATAGCCAGTGCCCGAGAAGAAGTTGAATGGCAGATTCGTTGCCTCACGAGGGTGTTTCCCTTTCTGCAAGATCCAAATTGGCTGATGCAAGCAACCTCTAGCCATTGTCCACCTGTCAGAATAGGTTCTCCCTCCTATCCAATCAGAGTCTGGAAATGATGGGGAGAACTATCACCATCTTCCCCTTCCCTTGTTGATGTTGACAACGTTGACAGTTCCACAAAAAGCTCTAGTTCATTGTAGGATAGCCTCGTTGCTTCCTCAAGTTTCCTCGACATCTTTCGTCATTCTTCTTATCACGGTTTTACCACTACTCCTCTCCCTACCTTCGCCTCTTCTTTACCCCCTTTTTCCTTTCGTCGATGGGCTCCACCACCTCAACAAATATCTCCCCCATCCTTCTAACCATATCAGGAACCTTCCACCTGGCCCGTCTTACTCTTCCTATTATGGCCCATCTTCTTCGGCCTAAACTATTCTTCCCCTCCCCATCATCCAAACATCCCCTATTCTCCTTTATTACCATTACTACCAAACACTCCCTTATCTCCTTCCTCTATCTTGAACCCTCTTTTTACAAGTGGGCGTTTAAACCCAGCCCTTGAACCTTCTATTCGATCTACTCACTTATCTTACCTGACCTAACCCCTTTTGGGTGATCTACTTACCACTAACCTACTTCTTCCTAGCCTACTTCTTCCTGTTGCCCCCATGGGCTCTTCAGCTGACAGTTTTATCATTGGTCTCCCACCAAGACACCTCATCCTAGAAGGTGCTTTACCACCTCTCCAGTTAGCACATGCCCCTCCTGTGAAATCTGATGTTACCTTAGGCATTCAACTTTACTATTCACTCGTTGCCGCCTCATCCTTGCCTCCTAAAGCACCCATGCTGACCCCCTACCTTTGGCTCCTCGCCAAACCCCGCCATCTCTGATAAAGTCCCCTGCGTCCTCAGGGCTATCAAACCCCCTCTACCTTGAAGGTGCCTCGGCATCTCATCTACATGCCATCTCTCTGAAGCCTACCTCTAGCTCCTCCTCTAAAGCTAGTGCCTTCTTCCGTAGGAAGACCAAGTCATTTAGACCCAGTTCCTTCTCTACTCCAAGAGTTCTGACAGCATCTCCAACAAACCATCTATACCCCTTCCCTCCCTTTTAAGGGATATCATAGCAGGCAAAACCCAAGTCTGATTCGAACCTTTCTAAGGCCTCTCCTAGCTCTTTCGAGTAATCGTTGTCCCTTCCCTCCCTTTCCAAATGATCCCCTGGACCATTTGGAATGTTAGAAGAATGAATTCCTTATCTAAAACATGCAACCATTCACTCCTGCATTCATGACTCCCACTCTGCCTTATGCTGCCTTCTTAAAACCCGTGTCCTTGGGCCCAATGCTCCTCAAATGACTCTTCCATTGCCCTTTCCTAGTCTTTCCTCTCCAACTATGCTCATTGTCCAAATGGGCATATTTGGGTTCTTTGGAACCCTCTCCTCAACATTTCGGTCTTATCCTCTCAATCTATCCACCGCTCCATTTTTCCCCCTGGTTCTCCATCTTGCTTCTTTTCCACCATCTATACTCTTAACCAAGCCCTAGATAGAATCTCTTTGGTCAGATCTCTACTCCTTTCCCCTATACTGGCTCCCTTCCTTAGGGCCTGATGGGTGATTTTAATGTCATCAGACATTCTTATTAGAAGATTAGTGGGGACCACATGACCTTCACTCTGTTGATTCCATTAATAATTGCATCGATGATATTAGTATAAATGACCTTAGATGGTCAAAATCCAAATTCACCTGAAGCAACCATAGAGTTGGCCAAACACGTATTGCTTGCCAATTAGACAAGTGCTTAATGAAACCTAGCTTGATTCTTTTCCTCTTCCTATACCTGCTTTGACCTCCCGATCATCTTTGACCATTCCCCTATCTCTCTCCATGTCTAGCACCATATTTCCTTGGGTCCCAAGCCTTTCAATTTTTTTGACATGTCCCTTCACCAAGATTTTCTCCCTATTGTCACGAGGCTTAGAACATCCCTATTCATGCCTTTACCCCTCCCCTCATTGCTTTTTCCATAAAGCTCAGTAATTTTAATCAGCTCTCAAAAGATAAAACTCTCTTTCCTTCGGCAACATTTCATCAAATATCTCTTCCTGTGAAGACAAGCTGAATCTCATCCAAGCAAGCCTTCAACTTGATCCTCTCAACCCTCCCTCGAGGAGGAAGAAAGAACAACCCCCTTTGAGCTCTCCATTTTCCTTACACGGGAAGAAAGCTTCCTCTACCAAGAATCTAGAATTCAATGACTCAAGCTAGGTGATTCCAACTCTGATTGCTCCCATTGACCCCTCAAAGCTAGAACCAATGCCAATTTCATCACCAAGCTGGTCTCCAGTGATGGCACGACGGTTCTCAAGCCTGAGGGCATCAATATTGAAGCCTCCTCTAACTTCTCAAACTCTTCTATCGCTCTCCTTCCCACCTTCCCACCTTCCCACAATTCCTCCCAACCTTCTCAACAAATTCATCCATAATCATCTTCTCCCATAAATTCAACAAAGCCCCAGGCCATGAAAGTTTTAGTATGATATTTTCCCCTCCCGTTGGAATATTATTATATATGACCAAATCATGCCATCGGAAACTTCATTCTCTACCCGGTTCAAATCAAAGGTTTTAACCACACTTTCCTTTGTCTCATCCTAAAGAAAGATGGTGCTATCTCCATGACCAACTTTAGGCCCATCTCCCTTTGTTATCTGATGATAAATTTATTACAAAAATCCTAGTCAATCAAATCTAGCTTGTCATTGACTCTTTAGTTAGTTCAAATCAATAAGCCTTCATTGTTGGTAGAAGCATTGTCGACAACATCATCCTCTGTCATGAGATTGTTAGTGGCTTTGATCGAAAATCCCACTCTGCTTATGCTCTCCTCAAATTGACATCCATAAAGTCTTTGACTCTATCGGTTGGCACTTTATTTCTAAAGTCGTCCGCCAGATGTCCTTCACCCCATTTTTTGTCTATTATATCCACTCCTATATCTCCTCCTCCTCATTCTCTATTTTAGTGAATGGCAGCCTTACTAGATTCTTCCCCCACTCTGTAGGCATCAAGCAAGGTTCTCCCCACTCCATCCAATCCTCCATTGATCAACACTTCATCTCCCAGATCCCTAAATGTAAATCCCTCATGCTCACATATCTTGCTTTTGCAGATGATCTCATGATCTTCTCTAAGGCAACCACTCCCTTTTTCCTCCTTCATGTCCTCCATCCTCCTCTTCGAGTCCCTTTCTGGCCTCCGCATAAGCCTTCTCAAATAAAATATCTTCCTTTCTAATGTTTTTACCACCTGCCAAGCTAGGCTTCTTGAGCTTACTGGCTTGTCCCTTGGTTCTCTCCCTATCAAATGCATTGGTCTGCCTCTCATCTCCTCCAAGCTCTCCTCCCATAACTGCAGTCCTTTGCTCGATCTAATGATAAAAATATTATAGCTATATAAAGGTAACATCCTCTCAGACGCTGGTCATATGGTCCTCATCATACCAGTGCTTCAATACATATATCTCTATTGGTCTCGTGTCTTCATCCTCCTTTCTTCCACTTCCAAATCTATTGACACTGTTCTTTGTTCCTTCCTTTGGAAAGGTATCTACTCCACCCATTTCCTCAGGCCTCTTTGTTGGGGTCGAGTCTGGCTCCCCAAATCTGAGGTTGGGCTTGGTCTAAGGAGAATTAAAGAAGTTAATTCTGCTGGCATTCTCAAACTCATCTGGATGATTGTCTCAAAGCAAAACTGCATCTGGGTATCTTGGGTTTATTCGTCCCCATCAAGTAGGAATCTATTTGGACGGCCTCACCTTCCACCAATTCCTCTTGGATTCGGTGTAATATTCTCAACTCTAGATCTTCCACCCTTTCCGCTATCTCCTACACCATTGGCAATTGCTCCTACACCTCTCTTTGGCTGGACCCTTGGCATCCATCTGCCTTTATGGATTCCATTATCACCTCTGGTTATTGGTCCCCCCTCCTCCCCTCCCTCCTTGTTGATCTTTAGTCCCCTCTCCCCCAATCCCTCTGAGGCACCATGGAAGAAATGATAAAACCATATGGCTCCCACATCCACTCACATCTTCACTTCTGCTTGGAACCATATTTGTTTTGCAAGACCTACTATCCTTTAATGCAATATGATCTGGTTCAAAGGTCATATCCCTCATCATAGCATTATAGCGTGACGAGCTCTATATAACTGCCTTCCCATGCTGTCGTTCCTCATCTTCAGGCACATTCCAGTCTAACCCACCTGTTGCCTCTGTTGGAATGGTATTGAAGACATTGACCACCTGTTTTCTCCTATCCCTTGTCTTCTATTTGGAAAAGGGTTTTTAAATCCTATTGACCCTCCCGCAGAAGAACACTCCCCTTGAGTAGAGAATGGATTTTGGTGGACATGACATTTGGTGGGGTCCTTCATTTGTGATATTGTGGGCAAGCTTGCCTTTTGTTAAATCATTAACCACCTTTGGATGGAGTGTAACCTTACAGATGGACTTCCAACTCTTATTCCTTTGATCAGATTTGGAATCCGAGCTCCCAGCTTGACTGCCTCCGTCACTACTTTGTCACTGACACCACAAGGAACGGGCTCATTATTGTCTCTTGGGGTCTCCCTCTTTCTATCATTCCCCCCTAGGTCCCTTTTGATGTATTCCCCCTCCCTGTAGGTCTTGTGGTCAAGCCCTTGTGCCTGGGAATTCTTTTATAGGCTTTATCCTTTTGTTCCCCCCTCTTTCCCCCCGTATATTTTTCTCTTGCTTGGTAATAAATTTATTTATTCATCAAAAAAAAAAAAAATACAAAGCTTGGAAAGAGACCACCTTTTCCACGACAGCTTTCTTCATTTCATCATAATTGGAGACAGATCCAATGTCCATATTACCCTCCACCTTTATTGCAAATTAAAAATCATGATCAAGGTTGCTGATTAATTGATGGCGATGGAAAGGAGTACACTGATGTCAATAAAGATGCCTAGAAAACTGTGTAAAAGTCATTATACACTTCCACATAGATGAAAAAGAAGAAAGGATCACAAACCACTCATATGCAAATGGATCAAGTCGAAACTTAGTAGGAAGATCAGATCGAAAAAAATTACTTATTCAAATCGCCTCATGATATTTAACCAATTATGCGCTTCAATGTAAATACCTAGAGTAAGCTCTATAGCTTGTTTCCAATATAAGCAGCT
>NW_024868915.1:0-49633 GCF_013358625.1 Macadamia integrifolia
AAAAAAAAAAAAAAAGTACATTTTCTGTACAATTGTACCCCTAAAATAATATTTGTAACCAATACAGATTGGTCAGGTTTTGATATCAGTCCTGGATGATATCGACGATATTGACCGATACAGCCGATCCGATACCAATACTTAGAACCATGATTCCCACTCTCCAATCTTCAATGTGGGACAAGAAACAGAGAGAGAGAGAGAGAGAGAGAAAGTTTC
Organism: Macadamia integrifolia; assembly: GCF_013358625.1. Classification (NCBI taxonomy): domain Eukaryota; kingdom Viridiplantae; phylum Streptophyta; class Magnoliopsida; order Proteales; family Proteaceae; genus Macadamia; species Macadamia integrifolia. The sequence goes on from NW_024868915.1 coordinate 220, forward strand.
CCACATGCCACATGGGGGTGTTGTCTTCGTTAGCATCCTTCTCTTTAGCTCTCTCCTCTCCTTGGATCAGGCTCCTCTCCAATGCCCCTCCAACTATCATCAAAGGGCTGCAAAGGCTTGGTTACACATTTCAACACTTGCCAACACCTGGGGATATGTGTCTAAGCCATGCCAACCTTTAGATGGATCATTGGAGGATCGTTGGTGTTAGAGAGGATCCCAATCCCCTCCCCCTCCCCCAAAAAATATGAAATCCCCCCCCCAAAATGAAATGACCTCTCTCTTCCTTTATTGATTGAATTGATAGGGAACACTTATTGGATCTTGCCTGCTCGTGTAGCCTCCTCTATTAAACAAGAAGCATTTTCCTCCTTCCAAAAGGGGGAAAAAAAACTCTATAGAGGTGAAGGGCTAAGAGAATGCACTATTTTTTTTTTTATCTTATATCATAAATTTAAGAAGAGAGAAAAACTATAAATAAGAGGGAGAGATGATAGTCTTTTAAACGTCGATTATCGTTGAGTTAGTTAGTTGGAAAAAGGCCAAAGTTCATAGTTAGAAAATTCAGATTTAAGAATTATTCGGGCGGAGAATTATTTGAAATAATTCAATTGGTTAATAGAAGGATTCAGTCAAAAAATGGTCAAAAAAGCGGACAAAATAAAAATCGGATTCGAATTTGGAAATTATTCGATTACAAAAATAAAAGTCGGGCAAAAAATTGGATATTATTTTTATAATTTATTGTATCTGTTTTATTCATTAAGTAATTAACTTGATATGTACACCTAGAAAGAGTAAATTACTATACAATACAGTAAAAAACTAAGAAAAAATTATCTTTTCTATGGAATAAATTGTGGCAGAAGAAAGCAAACATTCAAGGGCACTATGTAAACTATGTAAACATATGGAGTCAAGAATACTTTTTTTACCGGAAAAAAAGTTTTCAAGTATACCTAATTTCTACTCATGAAATAGATTAGGCCCCAAAACAATAAAAGCAAGATTACAACCACAATAAAACAAATAAATAAATTGACAACCAAAAATTTTCACTGTCCTTTGTTTTTGAGTTCACATGACCCATATTGCACAAAGAAGCACTAATTTTTCACAATTAAAGCAACAACATGAGAGAAGATCATCTGATACCTGAATCTAGTGTTAGGGTTTCACGATGTGAGAAGGCCTAGACCGAAGATGAAGAGCAAGAAACCCTAAGTGATCGGAAAATAGAGAACTTCAGAATTTCATATCCAAAGCTTGAACAAAACGCTCAGAGGAAAAAAAAAAAAAAAAAAAAAAGGGTTAAGAAGAACACATAACTGTGTAACTGTGCTCGTGACTTCTGTGCGATGTGGCTGCAACCAACGAAGAAGAGTCAAGAGACTCAAGACTAAGTGATCGGAGTATCACAGAAGGGATAAGAGAGAAAAGTGATTAAGCATGAGCTCCAGAACTCACATTGTCATGGCTTCGGCCGAGCCACCTCTAAAGAAATGGAAATTTACTAATCTATCTTGGAAACTCCAATTATCCATCAGAGCTTCATATCTCCCCTGTCTCAGGATGAACTGATGAAGTTATGAGAAAGAGACGAAACAAAGAGGAAATTCTTACAATTATTACAGAAGAATTAGCTCGAAAAAGAAGATGGGAAAACAGAGGCGGAAATTTGGGGGAGAACGGAGAAGAAGATGAGAAAAGTTAAAAAGAAAAAAAAAAAAAAAAAAAAAAAAAAAAAAAAAAAAAAACCCCATTTAGGCATTGTTGGCAAACCAGGTTTTGATTAGGAAAATTAGGCCGAGTTGGTTAAAAGATTAAAAACCTGGTCAAGAGTCATAGAGACTTGTCCTGTATTAAAAAATGACAAGACTGAGACCAAATCATATCGAGTCATTCAAGACTCGTTTATTTTTCCTGAGTCACAACAAATTGACCAATTCTTGTCAAAAGTTTAAATCAGGATTTCTGAATAGTTTTGAATTAAAATATATTATAATGATGTTAAATGTTCAATGATCGAAGTCTTTTGTATTGAAACTATTGAGTATATACATTTAAATTTTAATTAAAAAAACATGATTCATGACCTTGACATCTCAAAGTCAGGTCTTATTACTTTCATCTAAGAGACAATAAATGATGAGCTTCATAAAAAAATTTGAAAAACAAACACTTTTATTCTATCTTGTCTCATTTACTTAATTTATTAATTATTTATTTAGACTGCTTGAGAAAGACTAGTATGAAAATAAGAGGGGAAATTTGACATGACTCGCTCCAACTCACTAGGATTTAAAGAGGCCGAGTCGAGTCACAAAACTTGGTTTTCCAACAATGCATTTAGGTGGTGGGTTTCTTATATGACGTGGCTTTTTTATTATTATTATTTTTTAAGTGTGTTTAGGTGCATCGAATAATTCTGTTTAATTCGATTTGGCCCGGTTTATTCGTGTTTTAAAATCAAATTAGAAAAAGCGCGAATTTTACTAATTTTTATTTTTTATTCGGATTCGGTCAGAATTTTTTATTTAATTCGGAAAAATTCTGCTCATCCGAATATTCACGAATTGTGAAACCCTACCAGCCATTTTGTTAGTAAGTAGTGTCCACATTTACTTTCTTAGTATTATAGTAAGTTTCTTTAATTAGTTTCATGCATCTCTTTTATTGCATTGCATGTAGGGTATTTAAATCTTTTGGCCGTTCAACCCTAATTTAATTTTCATAACTTCTTAAAATTTGTATATTATGACATGTTATCATAGTTTAGACCTAAGATAGGTAGTATCACGCATTGCCATATTTGTTTCACATGTATTATTTTAAATTGCATTTCATAAATAGTTTAATCAATGCTTTTAACTTATAGAAGATTATTCTTTAAAAGGTAATGTGATCCCTATGCTCAAACACCCGGTCACAGGGAGGGGGGGGGGCATGAAATGACCGCCCTTCCCTTAAGCAATATGGGGTTATGTAAATCCTTGTGTACTGTACATACATTTCACACATTGCAATGTAAGCTTTTAATTCCGAATAAATCTTACTATCAATTTGAATTTTCTGTTATTCTTTATTATTGTGCATACTTGTTTGGAATAAAAAATGTTTATAAATGTTATTAGGCAATAAAGTTTGGACTTCAAAATTGACCATGGGATCAATAAAGAGTTAATTATTCTATACGGGTTAACATCATCACATGATGATTTGTTTTGAGAATGATAACTCATTGTGATACATGGAAGGAAAAAAAATTAAATATTGAGAACTTGGATCGGCATGATTCATTGAGTTATAATTTTTATCTAGAACGTAAATTACTCCATAGGGGTTAAATTAAGTATGCCATACATCAAGTTTAGATTTTAATATAAGTTAAGTGAGAGAATATAAGCTAAGGTCTTAGGCACCGTTTGATAACGTTTCTGCTGTTTTTAGACGGCTTTACAAGTTTCTGCAAACAAAAATGGATTTTTTGGTGTTTGATAAATTTGTTTCTCAAAACGTTTTTTACAGACATAATGCTACTAAAAACCCTAATAGTATCATCAAATGCCCAAAAGGGAGAGATGATTCAGTTACCTATTTTTAGGTTTAAATAGTTGAGAGATTTATTGGGCACAACAACTTTTTTTTTTATTCTCAAACTTGTTTATAAAAACGACGAAACAAGTCGGACTTGTTTTATCACATTTGTTTCTAGAATTATAAATAGGCATAAATTTTGATTTATGTTTATAGAAACAGGTGAAACGGAACAACTTTATCAAAGGCTTTTTAGGTTGTTTCTCATTTTCTGAGAATAAGAAAACACAAGAATGGTAGAATCGGAGAAACAACCTAAAAAACACTTGATAAAGTTGTTTTATTTCACCCGTTTTTAGAAACATTAATCAAACCGACTATAACGAAACAAGTCGGACTTGTTTCGTCGTTTCTAGAAATAAGTTTGAAAGAAAAAAAAAAATTGTTGTGCCTGATAAATCTCTCAACTATTTAAACCTAAAAAGAGGCAATCGAACCCTTTCTCCCTTTTGGGTGATGAAACTATTGGGGTTTTTAGTGGCATTATGTCTGTAAAAAAAAATTTTGAGAAACAGGTTTATCAAACACAAAAAAAAATCAATTTTTGTTTTAAAAAACATGAAAAACCATTTTTTTTATTTTTAAACACAACAATGGCAAAAATATTTATCAAACGGTGCCTTAGTTTCCGCATTAGCATAACTTTTTATAAAGCAAATGGTGGTGCTGTGATAATTCCCAGAGCCACCTTGATAAGAGGAGTTACAGTGGAGTCTATCCGATAGTGTGACTCTTGCTTGAGACAAATGGGAGGGTTGAAATGTCTTTGAAGAGCAGGCTTTGTTATGCAAACGTTCAAAGACGCATTGTCTAGTAAAGATAACTCAGACAAGTATACAAGTTTATAGTCAACACAAGAATCAAAGCTACTAATTGGCAGTAATGATAAGATATTACAGTTCAAGAGGAAGTAGGCCATCCATTTATTTTATAAAAATGGTCATTAGCTAGGTTCTCCCCTTCTTAATCGTAGGGTATTAGTGTACCTTTTTTTTGTTGGGTAAAGGGTATTAGTACATCTGATATATATAAATATAAAAGGTGAGTATTTTATCCTCTAAAAATTAATATATTGAATGAATTGATCATAAATTACAAGAATTTATTAATTCTTTTCCTAGGGAAGGTTCACACAGGAAAGAACATTCTTCGAAGGATCTATTAGGATGTGTTTGATTATATAATTCGTTGGAATTTTATTTCGTATTTAGCAATGAGCTCATAGAGAGTGTTTCTATTGAATTGTATTTATTTTTAAGATTTTTCAGGAAACTATTTGGTTAACCATCTCGATTTTTGTGATTCTTTTGAATTACCACTTAACATGGACTGTTTATATGAGGGTTAGCATTATGTTTGTCAAATATGAGTTTTGTTATTTACCTTATTTCTCAGATTAGCCACATTTAGCTTCAGAAGGTGTTTCAAATGAATTAGTATTTCTAAGTAAACCAACTCAAAAAACAACCAAACAATTAAAAAAAAAAAAAAAAAAGAGAATCGTGGTTCACTAGAAAGACTTTCTAACGAATTATGTAACTAACACATCCTAAGGAAACCCACCCTTCTTGAAATTGCCTTTTTCGGGTATTATTTAAAGTCTTCATTCATATTTTTCTTTCAATGGATCACATTAGAATGAGTAAGTCTTGCATCTTAGTGTTCATATAGTTTCTAGGGTTTATGCATATTCAAATTAATGTTTTTAATCTTAATTTGGATTTCTTAAATATATATTTTGTGGTTAGAATCCTATTCTAATATTTGTTTGAAGGCATGCAAGGGGGCAAGTACATGCATGGAGGCAAGTACTTTGTTCCATAGTTGATTTTTAATGATGATTGTGCTTCTAAAATTATAGTTTATGAGTATGTGTAACTATGCCTAGATACAAGTGGGCACGAAAAGATTGTACTTCCCCACCACCTCATACACTAAATAGGCCTTAGTGCAGCCTCCTATTGGTCTATGCAATAACATCATGGCAACCCAAGCGGGTTATGTTTTTTTGTGACCCCTGCACATGCGTGGGGATCAATAGGAACACATATAGAAGCTTCAACAATGGCGAGAATTTTGTTTTTCAGAGGGAACCCCCGATCATTTTACCCCCTCCTATGTCTGTGTTTAAGGGTCACACTTCCTTCTAAGTTTTTTTTTACCAAAAAATATATATCAATCAAGCAAGAAGCTCGAGGATTCAAATCCTCTCCAGCTATTGGGATACCTAGCATGACATTTGATGGTAGGAAACACAACCTAATATATAAACGTACATCCTTAAGTCATTCTCATCCATTTGATGCATGCCAGGCACCTTAATGACAGAAAAAGATCTGAGTCTGAAGATCGATCTACCTCGATCATGTTTTCAAGTGTCGATCTGGTATTGGCCATATTGAATCGGTATCAGTTGAGACCGACCCCCTATCCCTGATCGATCGGAATCGGTTATCCAAATCAGCTCAAGGGTAAAATAGTAAAAATAGTAATTTTTTATAATTAAAAAAAAAGGGGCAAAATTGACGAATATCTATCGATCCGATCCGATCCGATCCGACTCGAATCAGCATCGATGTCGATCTCTCGGTACCGTATTGGGGTCGATACCGTCCCTTAAATCCTTGACCCCGATGGAATGAAATGCTTGACACCCTTTTAACTCGCAAGCTGACGTGGACCGACTTATAACATTTTTTAGATTTAAATTTCTGGTTCTTGGACCCTAGTTTTAAGGGATAATTATTTTTTCTGAAAGATTTTTCTTACACGCATTAATAAAGTTTAATTGTAAGCACGGAAAAGGAAGTGACTGGTAGTCGTACCTATGGGCAGTGGTAGTCGCCAATGGAAGGGTTAAAAGAGACAGGCGGTGGCCGGATGAGGATGAGGATGAGGATGAGGATGAGGAAGGAAGGTGTGGATGAGACAGCGGTGGATTCGATGAAATAGTATAATTCTCGACGGAAAAATAATCAATTACATTGGAAAACTGATACATTTTCCTAAAAAAAAAAAAATAGTTTATTTTCTTCTCAATTATTACAGCGAAAATATAGGCTCTCCGACACGTGTGCGAAATCTAGTAGTTTTGCTGAAATTTAGAAGACCGAGGTACTCGAATATTATCAGCTGGCATCGCGTGATTCACCGACCCTAATGCTTCTGGCCTTCTCTCCTCTCTTTCTTTTACTCCGGCGGCGGTCCTTCGATGTTCTCTGGCCCCTGAACTCTCCTTACAGAGAGGCCTCAAATCCCCAACCCATGAACTTTGATAACTACTAAATCTCTTCTTCAAACGGGTACGGTTGCAGTGAGTGATCTTCTCTGGCTTCCGGCCATTGAGGCTCTGTTTCTCTGGAATCAATGGTTGCTATAACGGTGAAACTCTGAGGAAATAAGGGAATCTGATTCCGAGCTTTTTCAATGGTGGGTTACCAGAGAGGTAAGGCTTTTGTGATTTTTCTTTTTATATTATGTTTAGATCTTCCTTCAGGTTTTAGGGTTTTAGCAGATTCTAACGCCTTGCCAACTGAACAAGAATATGAATATGAAATTAGAGAACCTAAACATGAAAAACAGATGGGTAGTTCAAGTCTGTTGGATAGGCAAGAAAACCAGTTGGAAATGCTTGAAAACCTAGTGAAAACCCTTAGTGAAGCTGTGGCTAGGCTGGAATCAAGGTTACCTGATTGTCGGAAGGTTGGCTCTGTTGAGAATGAGAGGCATAGGATCGAGGAATCGAGATTTGATATTGAGGACAAGAATCCAGAGGTGAAGAAGATTGTGGAGGGGAATTACGGGGAAGTTGATGATAAGGGTTTTGTTGGTAAAGCTGGAGAGGTAGAAAGGAGGAGTGGGGTTTCAGTGACGAAGTATTATCCGTCATGGTCGGACAGGTTTCAGTTCTTGTCTGCCGTGAAGCTCGAATATGAAGCTACAGCCATTAATGTTTTGCCGGAGTTTGATGGGTTCAGCAACAAGTACGTTGCAATTGGAGATGAAAGGGGGAGGGTATTTATTTTCGTTCCAAGTGGAGATGTGTTGGTTGAGTTTGACACGTTGTCGGATTCCCCCATTACTTCTATGCTTTCCTACCTTTCTCTCCAAAAGAATGAGTCTGTTTTGGTAACTGGGCACAAGAATGGGGTGATTCTAGCCCATCGGATTTGGGAGGCTTCCAATGGAGAGGAGTGGCATTCACTTTCCATGGCAAATCTCCGGGCATTTGAATCTGTAAGAAACGAAGAAGAGGGTTTGCGGATTACAATCTTGGAAGTGCATCAAGTTGGAAGGATGAGATATATTCTGTCTTCTGATTTTAGTGGGAAGATTGTAGTTTTCCGGGAAAATGGAACAGTTTTTGGTTCAGTCAAATCAGCAAGCCCGCCATTGGTGTTCTTGAAGCAAAGGCTTCTGTTTTTAACTGAGACTGGTGCAGGATCACTTGATCTGAGGAGCATGAAAATTAAGGAATCTGAGTGTGAAGGAATGAATGGTTCACTTGCAAGAAATTACGTCTTCGATGCGTTGGAGCGTTCAAAAGCTTATGGCTTGACGTCAAAAGGTGATCTGATTCATGTGGTGCTGTTGGGAGATATGGTTAACTTGAAATGCAGGGTGAGATCTAAGAGAAAAATTGAGATGGATTGGCCTCTTGCGGTACAGGCGATTAAAGGATACTTGCTTGTTGTCAGTCGAGAGAAGGTTTTTGTGTACAATGTTTCCTCTCAGCATTACATTAGGGCTGGTGGGCCTCGGCCTGTTTTCTTTGCGAGTCTTGATGAGATTAGATCTTCGTTTTTGAGTTTGGACATGATGAATGATGACTCTATGATTAGAAAGATGGTGCCTTTAATTGCTAGCGACCATGAAAAACTTGTTGTTCTTGGCCTTGGAAGTGGTTATGTGGGTGTGTACCGCTCTAACCTCCCGCTTTTTAAAGCTGAATTCAATACAATGCTCTGGACCAGCCCTGTTCTACTGTTCATTCTTTTCCTGTTTGGGGCATGGCACTTATTTGGGAAGAAGAAAGAATCACTTACCTCATGGGGTCCAGATGATCCTTTTGCCACCACATCAACGGTTTCAGCTGGAGCTTCATTGGGTGCTGGCTTGGAAGACAGAACATTTGCAGATTCTTCTTCAAGGACCAATGATATCATGGAATTGAGAGGGGGTGGTCTGAGAGGTCCATCAAGAAGGTATGAGTCTCCTTCTCCATATCCTGGTAGTGCACCGGTACCCTATAGGCAAAGTACTGCTGATCCCAACTATAAAGCAGGTTCCTCCGATCCGAGTTTTAGAACTGCTGGAGAACTGAAATACAGGGGGCCAAATCTAGAAACTACCGGCTTCCCAAAACGAAGAGACGTTCTATTTTCAAACACCCAAGTTGTGGAGGATAGCATCAATTGATGCAATGAGTTATTTTTTATGGAGTTTTTCCTGTAAAAGTTAAGAGTTCCCAGTTTTTGATTTCCAGCCTCTTCAGCTTCCACATTTCAGGTTACCTAATCTTGCTATTGTTGTGACTTTCAATTATATAAGGAAACATACTCACATAAACTTGGACTATCTCATCTTAACGTCCAGTTATGTTTGCTTTTCTTCTCATTGAGAGATTAGTCTGTTGACTAGTTGCATAAGTGGACGCTATGGGCGAGCCTTGTAAGAATGATGATGTTTGATGCTTGTAAATGAGTTTCCATGTAGACTGAGCAAATCTCGACTGATTACAAAGTCAAAATTCAGCTATCATGTATTGCTGAATACCCTGAGAACGTAGGAAAAACCTATTTTTAAAATTGATGTTATTTATGTTGCATAGAAGAAAGTTTACAGTTCATTTGACTTTTTCTATAGCACATAATTGAAATTTGCACAGCATCAGCATTTGCATCAGTTTCTACAATTTTTTTTTGTCGAGTGGACACATAAGACTGTTAAAGTGCTATACAAAAAATGTTCATGATGCTCTCTGAATGGCTCTTGCACTGTGTGTGTGTGGCTGGAAGAAATTATTGGTTCACTTTTTTCATTTTTGGTGTAGATAAGTAACACTATTTTTAATTCCCCCCCCCCCCCCCCCCCCCCCCCCCCCCCCCCTCTTTCCTTTACTCCAAGTAAATAGAAATGTATTAGCTGTATATGTTAGCAAAATATTTCTTTTTTGTTAAGGTCTTTTAAAATGGAAATTTTAGTGTGGATCACAATTTTGTGATGATGAGTGCTGTAGTCTTTTTTCCTTTTTGGGGGGAAGAGAAGCAAATGAAACACTTCCATAAAAATTCTTGTAGAGTTGAATTAGTAGCTTCATCCAATCTCCAAAAAACTCGTAAATGTTTCAAAATTTTTGATAATATTGATTAATACAGAAGAAAAGTGTTCCCTATTGATCAAAGATGCACTTATGGGATAGGGATAAGAGGAAGAGGAAAAAGAAAAAATCTGAGATTTCACACACATTACAGGGGAACAATTGTTTTAACTGCAAATTCTCCCTAGGAAGAATTTTAAGAACAATTGTCTTACCTTTTCTTTGTATTGGTAGTAAGATATTTTCCAGCAAAACGTTGGCAACACCTGACCCTCAAGTGAGGGGTAAGTTGAGGTGCCTTGAGGTACTAGAGTTGAACCAATGACCTAGCTAGGACACTTGAGACTAATGGAAGGATATCAACCAATTGCACTGGCAGTTGTTTTCACCAAATAGAACTTTGAGTTGAGTTTAGGAGGCAGTGATTTGGTGATGATAATGGACCTGGAAAGGAGAGTCCCACAAAAGGTTGATCGCCTAGGTGTGGCCTATGTATGGGTGGCCAGCCATATCCCATCTAAATGTTAGCCTTCATTCATTGAATTTCAGCCTTAATACCAACGATCGGTCTTCCAAGTTCATGTCTATGTCCATATACAAGTCCTAGTTGAGTGGCAAATCTGTGTAATATTATTATCTTGTGCGATGATTGGAGCTTTTATGTTAGAAATAAGCGTATCTGGTTAGCCCATGTAATTTGTCAAGGTTGCATTATGATGTGATAAATTCACCCGATATAACATTTGTGAAGGTAACTTGTAAAATTTTATGTTTAAATTCAATCAAATACCTTCCCATGTATGAATATTATGCATTAACTTATTTTCAACCGTGCATAAATCCACATGTGATACTCCTCTCTTCTTCTTTTTTTCTTAAATTATTTTGCCAGTTGGACCCATGTTGCTCTCTAGAGGGGTCATTGCATCTCACCACCGGAAGATATAGGTGCTGGAGAGGATCTGAATTTATTCTTTTCGGATCATGATTAGAAACTTTCTCCTTTTTTAAGCTTAAAATCCAAGTTTAGGGAGAGGTCCTCTGTTCCAATCTCTTCCCCCCATCTCCCTGACACCCCTGGCCAGCCTTGCTTGAGTTGGGATGCTAACCCCCAGTGGCCTATGGACTCATATCCGGCTTTTCTCCAATGCACCTAATGCCTCAATGCGCATTAAACAGCTGGTCAGGAGGATCAGGATCGGGGATAAGATCTAAAAAAAAAAAAAAAAAAAAAAATTGCCCATACCATCATCATAAGCATTAGACGGGTTGGGGATAGGATCTAAAAAAATAAAAAAATTGCCCATACCATCATCATAAAAATAAAAAAATTTTCCATACCATCTGTACTACATAAGCTCCATTTGGTTGCATGGGATGTGGATAAACCGAAGGGATGGTAAAGAAAGGGAAATATTTACATTTTCTAGAGAAATATTAGGATTTATTTTGCAATCAAAGGGGATTTTTTCTGTAAAATATATTTATATTCTTAAAAAAATATTTGTATTTTTCTTACAATCAAATGGAGCCTAGGTATGTCAATTTCAAGCCGGACCTTCCACTGAGATGTTGGGGTACTATGTCTTGTATTTTGTCGCAGTTTATTTCAAAGAGTATTGATGTAAGCCCCAAATAATGACGGTCATGTTTTTCGGTATGCAGGCCGTGGAGATTGCTAGGGGTAGGAGGGAAATTTTTATTTGGGATTCATTTTATAGAGGGTAATGTTGTACTTCTGGTATTAAGTTTTTTTGCCATATATTTGTAGCAAGGTTCTCTTTCAATCTGGGAGATGTGTAAGGACTAGTGTTGTAACCCTATATTCTCCATTGCTAGTAAAACAAGATTTCATCTCACTGAGGATGTGGGTAATTTTACTGAACCTTGTAAGTTTGTGTACATTATTTGTTTTTGTTTTTCCATTACTCATCTGCATCATTATAGCATTAGGATTCTACATGAGAATCATGGACTGAGTTTCGATTTGGATATTTCCCAGTCAAGTTCAAACCCGATTTTTACTTAGTTCTATGGCTAATCTCCCCTTCCCTTCTTTTTATTTTTTTATTTTTGTATTTTTTTGAATGAAATTTTATTGCAGAAAGAGAAGAAGAAATTGGGACTAGTAGTCCAGATCATATGCATTGTTGGTGTACGATGTCTTGTATTCTGTTACATTTTAATCCAAGGAGTACTAGTGCAGGCGCCTTGACAGAATAGAATGGCGGTCCCGCTTACCGTTAAGCGGGTTGTGGAGGTTGCAAGGGGGGTAGCAGGCCCCATGCATAGCAAGGGTGTGTGGGGGGGGGGTGCAGCCCCTCGCTCAAAAACTTTTTTTTTTAGGGCAGTTTTGTACTTTTCGGTATTAAGATTTTTTGCTATATATTTGTAACGAAGTTTACTTTCTCTCCAAGAAATTTTGAGAGGTGTGAGGACGAGCATTGTAATCCTATTCTCCATTGATAGTGAAGCAAAATCTGATCTCACAGAGGACGTAGGCAATTTTGTCGAATCTTGTAAACCTATGTGCATTGTTTGTTCTTGTTTTTCCATTATCTTTTGCATCGTTTTTTAGGGTTGCATTTCTACAATGCATCTCTCCCCTTCCCCTCCTTTTATTTTTTTGAATGAAATTTTATTAAAGGAAGAGAAGAAGAAATTGGGACTAATTCAGATCATATGCATCGCTCTATTGTTAAGAGCCAATAACAACAATACTTGAAAAACCTTAAAAGACCAAAACATTAAAGACTAATGACACCCATCCTACTGTTCTTAGAATCTCATGAGAGATAAGAATTATTTATTTAAATGTTGTTATCAGTGTCTTTCTGTGTCTATCTTTTTCCTCTTCTCTTTTAAATGACATATCTATCTTTACTGAAGGAGGAAAGAGATAGACATAAAGAGACGCACCCCAAATTTGAGATGTGCATGGAGCAATGCTATAGGGCTCTAAACTTGTCACATAGATGATGGCTCAGAAACAACTACACATATATTCAGTGTTGCCAACTTAGCGACCTAATCTGTCGAAGATCAATGCCATGAAGAGTAATTAATAAATCACACCACACCAATGCTTTGTCAGCTCTAGGGTTTTAGAAGTGTTTCCCTAATTCATAGTAGGGCATAGACCTGGTGGTGAATCAAGAACCGAATAGGATTGGCCGAATGTTCTTGATGAGATCAGTATCGGCCTTGATTGATCTTGATCCTGATCTTTGGTCGATATAGTATCGATAGATCGGTACTAACGAAGGATGGTATTTCTGGTTGATCCAGGTCGATTCAAATGGCTATATCTTTATTTATTTTTTGAGAGAGGGTTCCCTAAAAGGCAAGCTGGCCCCTAAGCCAGTGTAGGGACCAATGGAAGAGTCCCCGAAAGTATCAACATGGGTGAAATTTCTCTTTTCATGAGGGGTAAAATTATTGCCTTCCATGTCTGGGCGTAGGAATCTTGATGCCTTTTAGGCTACTTTTCCCTTTGTGCTAAAAAAAAAAAAATCTCATTCTTATTCACACTCTTAAGAATATGAAAGCATGGATGTGAGAATTCAAAAAATAATAATGGATGCCAACTAGGTAACTACATGTATAGAGCAAAAAGAAGCCTCAAACTGGATTGTAATGATCCCCTCACCATGAGGCAATTCAAAGGAATAATTTGGATTTAATTAAAACAAATCCCCTCAACAACAACAAATCCCTCAAGTACTACATACTATTAATAATGTCATGACAACTCATGCATGCACAAACAAAACTGAAATTATTAATGAAGTTAACAAAAACTCTTGCAGCTATATAACAGGGTAGTTAAGTACATAACTGAAATTAATGAAGTTAAAAATTAACCAACTCATGCATGTTCTTGAATTTCTAGAAACGGTATTGATCGATGAACTTGCAGAAGCTGGTTCAATTCTTTGGACCTCTCCTTCTCCTTCTCATCCTATCATCTCCTTGGATATAGTCCTGAGGCTCCTCAATAATTTCAATGATTTCCCTAATGCCCTCAATACCTGTTTCTGCTAGCTGCAGTGACCTATACATGGGTGGTGGTGGCGACCGTGGCTGCCTTCTGTTTTCCAGTTCCAGGTAGACTTCAATCGATCCTTGGAAGCAACACTCAGTTCCATCAAACTTCACTAGATCGATAAATCCTCGGACTCTTTTTTTCAAGGTTTTTGATAAGGGGATCTGAGCTCTACCCACGACAACCTGGCCTGTCGAAGTTCCAATTTCACCTTGGAAACCAACCCTTACAACTTCCAGCTTTAAGGATGCAATAGAGATGGGTTCATCAACTAGAATGTCATAGCTCAAGTCCCATGAAGGATTTGGAGCGGCAACCTTAAGAGGAGTCTCTATAATATTTTCCGGTGAAATCCAGGCAACCACATAGTAAATCTGGTAAGGTATCCAGTTATATGCAGCAACTGATGAGGAACTGGTGGTGGTGGTATTGTTGATGATCTTGGCCTCGTTGATGGTAAGGTTCAAAACAAACTCATAGCAGCCTTCTTCGGATTCATCTGTTATATCTATCATCTCCATCTTGTCTGATACAAAACAAGAAAAAAAGAGAATGGCCTTCAGCTTTAAAGCAGAACAATTATGAAGCTAATTTGATTCTATATATCGAAACATGGAACCGCCTAGTGGTGGTGCCTGGTGGTGGGCGTGGGTGAGATCGGTGCTAAGAAAGAGAGAGAGAGAGAGAGAGGTTGTAACTTAGTAGGTTTTGTGAGTAAAATTTTGTAGTTTCCTTTTTGATCTCTCTTTGGGTTAGAGCAGAACAATTATGAAGCTAATTTGATTCTATATATCGAAACAATGGAACCGCCCAGTGGTGGTGCCTGGTGGTGGGCGTGGGTGAGATCTGTGCTAAGAAAGAGAGAGAGAGAGAGAGAGAGATTGTAACTTAGTAGGTTTTGTGAGTAAAATTTTGTAGTTTCCTTTTTGATCTCTCTTTGGGTTAGAGTTTCTAACAAAAAATCTACCAAAAAAAGAATTTCTAAAAAATAGGAGTTCCTTGCTCTCTTGTTTTTTGGGAAAAGACTGTGGAGTCCGGATCAGAACTGACTGTCTTGGCCTCTTGGTTGGTTGTTTTAAGACTCACACTTTAAAGATGAAACAGAAAACGGAGAGATCAGAGGGGGAGAGGTGTTGTCCGAGTGGATTAGCAAGAGGTGAGGTCTCCTGAGATGGTTGATCTCGGCTATACCAATAAGTGCAAAATTGATCGATCCAGATTGTTCCGGATTAATACCGATACCAATAGCAAGAAGTTGCAGTCCTTACTCCTTAGTCCCTACTCCCTTGTTGGTCCTACAGTTAAAATTGGAGGAGGATAAGAAAGAGAGAGAGAGAGAGAGAGTTAGAGAAGGAGTGGAGAAAATGGAGAAAAAGTTTGGGAAAATTACTTGATTATCCACTTATGGGTTTTCCTTTACAAAATTACCTACCAAAAGTTTCAGTTAACAAAAATACCCAAAATTAGGTTTTTCTCTACAAAATTACCCACTTAAAGTTTAAGTTAACAAAAATACTCAAAATTGAGTTTGGGTTTACAAAATTACCCACACAAAGTTTCAGTAATAAAAAAATACATGATTATATGTGAAAGATGAAGACTCACTATTTTGAGTAATTTTGTAAATCCAAACTTGATTTTGGGTATTTTTGTAAACTAAAACTTTGGGTGAGTAATTTTGTAAACCTAAACCCAATTTTGGGTATTTTTATTAATCAAAACTTTTTGTGGGTAATTTTATAAAGGAAAATCCAAAAGAGGATAATCATGTAATTTTTCCAAAAAGGTTTTGAGAAATCAAAAGTGAGAACCACCCTAGATTGAATTCCTTCGTAAAGCATCTGACCCGTGTCTAATAGTTCGAAATGCTCACACACGGAACCCAAGGTGATCAAGAGAGAAGGATGCATTGAAGGAAACGAGTGAAGAAAAAAAAAATAATAATAATAATCCAGAAGAAGCCAGGTGGAGCTCTCAACGGCTAGGGAAAAAGCAGAATTTAAGGAGGCCTGCAAGTTATGAGAAAATCCAGAACTAGAAGTTGGCTCCTCCACGGTTTAAGGAGAAAGAATTGCAAGTGCTCTGGAAGTTTGAGGGAAAAGGTTGGACAAACCCTAAGGTGATTAGCACAGTTGGCTTAGGGGGATAAGGTACTCCGCCTCAAGAAGCAAGATCCGTGATCAAACCTTCGCAAACTATGACAGCTTCTCTTGCCAATCCTCCATTGATGAACTAGTATCATTAAAATACAGGTCCTGAAAAGATCCAAATTCTAGTGCCATGTTCTGTGAATGAGAACATTGTTTCGGTAAAACATTCAACTTAAGAATGAAATCCCAAATCCACATTTCATCAAACAATTTATGGTCATCACCAAAGAAGCTGCTATAACACAAGTATAAGCGGAGTTTGTTATCTCACATTTCCAAATTTCCACATTTCTTGATTGAGAAGCAGAATTTGTTATCTAACATTCATGGTGAAATTAACCTGAAAATTTTACCATTTTTTCCCGAAGAAGTTAAAGGATTTTCGTTGTCAAGCCACAACTTCCTCCATTTTTTCTGAAGAAGCGGAAGCTACATCTGGGTTTTTGGCTATGTAATGATCAGAGTGAAGAAGAACGAGTACTTGTTACAGAGTTTCTAAAATACTGACAAGAAATCAAGAAAGAACTAGCCTGTCTTCGTTCCTCTTTCCTTCCATCCCTCTGAGATGTTGGGGTTATTCCTCGCTGCATTCGTGGGGTTGAATTGGATGTCCGGTTGTAGCTAGATCTAGTGCATAGGCTGAGTATAGGGCAATGACTCATGTAGTTTGTGAACCCCCTTGGCTGAGTCAGTTAGTTCGCAAGTTGGGGTATGACACTGAAGGACCTGTGAGACTCTATTGTGACAACAAATCAGCCATAAGCATTGCCCACAACCTAGTGCAACATGATAGGACAAAATATATTGAAGTAGACTGGCATTTCATCAAAGAGAAGATTGACTCAGGCAACATCTGCACACCTTTTGTGAGGACAGTTGATCAACTAGCAGACATAGCTCATTCCTCATCAGTTCAATACCTCTTATGCAAGCTGGGAATGTATGACATTTATTCTCCAGCTTGAGGGGGAGTGTTGGAGTTTATGTAATGGGGATAGTTTAGGAATTGTTCTCATATTATGTTGTCTTAAGCTGTATTTTATTTTTTCCCTTTTACCTCACTAGGGAGGTCTGATGTAATTTCCCTAAAGTATTAGTTGAAACTAATATAAGTGGAAAGAGCAAGAAATGCTCTCCATGTTTTGCTCTCATTTCCCTTTCTCCTTCTCTCAACTTCTCTCCTTCTTCCTTCCTCTCTTCCCTCTTCTCTCTTCTTCCCTCATCTCTAACCTAGTCCTCCTCATTTCTAACTTAAGGAAGGTAGTTTAGGTATTATGAGAAAAAATTTGGTTGACTTAACAGCCATTTCAAACAGTTGGGGACTTTAGATAGAATCTTTGTATTTAGGGGGAGGTGAGTGATATTTTTGGAAAAGTGTAGGGTCAAGTTGATATTTCGACATAGCTCAGGAGAGGCCGGTTCACTCATAATGAGCACGTGAGGAGGGCAAGGCCGTGGTTTCCCTTCTTCTTCTTCTCCTTCCTTTCTCTTCTTTCTCTCCCTCCCACTTTTTTTAGGTTTGAAGTAATGAGCCTTAAAGGCTCATTGCCTTATATAGGCAAAGGTAACTAAGGCTTGTTTGGCTTAGTCCCTGTCAAAAGCCCAAACTCATTAATTTCATTATTAGGCCACATGGACCCACCATCTTGGTTCCACATGTCATTAATTCGTTGCTAGGAATGGTGCTCCATATGTGGGGAAACTTACCAGAAAGTATGGTCGCTATACACCGGGTCCCATGACCAATAATCCAATTCGGATGGTACAGATCCATCGGTAGTTCCTGTTGGTAGATCACCTCTCACTGGTAGGTGATCAACTGGTGGTCCCTGTTGTACTTATTTTTACTAGTTTCATTGCTTTTTCCCATCTGGGGAGGGGGTCCATAGGGGTTTGTGCACATGGAACATCTTGGCTCCATATGTCATTAATCCGTTGCTAGGAGTGGTGCTCCATATGTGGGGAAACTTACTAGAAAGTATGGTCACGATACACCAGGTCCCATGACCAATGATCCAATTCGGACAGTATAGATCCACTAGTAGATCCAGTTGGTAGGTCACCACTCACTGGTGGTCCCTGTTGTACTTCTCTTGATTGGTTTCATTGCTTTTTCCCATCTTGGGAGGGGGTTCCCATAGGGGTTTGTGGACATTTGGGGTATACCTACCATGCTTAAATAGAGTAAAGCCGGTTCACTCATAATGAGCACGTGAGGAGGGCAAGGCCGTGGTTTCCCTTCTTCTTCTTCTCCTTCCTTTCTCTTCTTTCTCTCCCTCCCACTTTTTTTAGGTTTGAAGTAATGAGCCTTAAAGGATCCAATTTCTTGGTCTCCAGAAGAGCCAAGTGGTGCAGGTAAGTATTGTTTCACAGGTGTGCAACCCTTGGGGAGAGTATCTTGTACCATTCTTAGGCCATGTTGGGGTGCCCATATCTGGCCAATACTGGGGGTCTACCCCTAGGGGGCACCTAAAAGAGATAATAATAATGAACATAAAAGAAAATGATTTTCAAAAATAACAAACAGGGGAAGAGCAAAGATGACTCGCCCACGTGCCCCACATGGAATTACAAATATGCCCCCGGGTCCCCTAAGTGTCTGTCCCGTGTACCAGATGGCAGGATCCACCCCCCTCGGGTCAAGCCCTGCTATGCCCGTGAGCATACGACCTCCGTGGGTCCTCTTCCTGGATCTCTCCAGAATATTTCAAAATTATAGAAAGGCCCAAAGAACTTTAAAAATTATAAGAAAGGCCCAAAAAGATTTCAAATTTGTAAAAAGACTTCACCTTAAGAACTTCGAAGACTATTAAAGAACTTCGAAGAATTTATAAGAACTTCGAAGAGCTACAAAGAACTCTGAAGGATTTGGGTTGGCTCACTCAGAACTCGAACAAATCAGAAGTGAGAAGTGAGCCAAATGAGGGGGGGGACCATTTGTCACCAATGTGTCCAAAAGAAAATCGGTGGGAATAACCCCCACCCAAAAATTCAAAGTTTCAAAAATCAAATACCATGTTTCAAATAGTAAAATTTCATAAGTCAAAATTTCAAAAAATCAAGAATCAAAGGTAAAAAATCAAAGGATCAAGAATTCAAAAATTAAAAATCAAAAATCAAAGAATCAAGAATCAAAGGTGAAGAATCAAGAATCAAATCTCAAGATCAAATTATTGAACCGGCCCCAAATGGACCAATCTCAGTGAACTAGCCCTAGAGGCCCAATTTTATCTTCATCAATCCTGAATGGTCCAAACCCACAAGATCAAGATTCCTTGTCCCATGGTCCAAGCAGCCAAAGACCCACTTTTTCCTAGACTGGTCTAAGAGACCTAACCTAGGGATATAAGATTAAGATACCCGCCCCCATGGTCCAAGTGGCCTAAGACCAAAATTTGCCTAGACTAGTCATAGAGATCTAACCTAGGGAAACAAGATCAAGATACCCGGCCCCATGGTCCAAGTGACCCAAGACCAAATATTTCCTAGACTGGTTCGGAAGACCCAGCCTAGGGAGATAAGAACAGAATTAAGTACTCACATCTTTTGTAGGATGGTGCGAATCCTTGCAAACGATAGGACAAGAACCAAATCAGATACTCACATCCTTTGCAGGAATGGTAGATACTCACATCCTTTGTAGGAATGGTGTGAATCCTTGCAAGTGATGGCTCTGAAATGGAGTGAAAAAGGAATGCAAGATCAAATTAGATACTAATAGCTTTTACAGAAATGGTGCGAATTCCTGCAGACGATAGCTCAAATACTAACATCTTTTGTAGGAATGACACGAATCCCTGCAAAATAGACTGAAGAACCAGTGACTCAGGTATGACTCTAAACTTTAAGTAGCTAGAGGATATTACCTATTGCATTTTCATCTTTGTTAACATTAAGCAAGATGATGACAATACATGCTCCGGGTGACAAAATGTTGTTGTTTTTTTCTTTGCCTTTCGGCTGTGGCATAGGCCTCAGCCAAAGAGGGCCATTCTGTAGACACCCAATTTTGTCACCCTCCCCCAACTATGATGAATCATGGATCATGGTGTGTGCTTTGTTTCCAATCAATAGAGATGACAACTAACTGAGGTGACTCAACCCCAAAACACTCCCTACACCCATAAACCCTAGAAACCCTAGCAGGAGAAAAGAAGATTCCAATTATTACATCACATATACAAAGGAATCCAATACAAAGTGACCATATGGATGGATAGTAGTCGGAATCATGATTCCAACGATACATGATGCATCAAAATCGGACCATCGGATCTCTCGCAATCATCCCCAGAAGATGGAATCTATCCAGAACCATTGGATCAAAATCTGGGGAATATTTTAAAGAATATTCCCCTACCCCCCGCCCCACACCCAGTGCCCCCACCTCTTGCTCGGTGCCCCCACCCCATTCCTAGCACCCCTACCTTATGCCCTTGCCTAGTGCCCCCGCCCTGCATCGAGCACCCCTGCCCTATGCCCAGCATCCTCGCCCCATGCCAGGTGCCCCCACACCCAGTGTGAATTTTTGCCCAAAAACCCCACAGCCCCCATTTGCATACCCCGTACCCCTACTAGCACCCTGTGCCGATGCAATCCATTAGCTGAAAAATTCCCTTTTTCACCCCATTGGTCCAAGAAACCTATAAACGGTATGAAACGTACCCTGAGCTATGTCAAAAGTTCTTCTTTCACACTCGCCGTGTCGTCGCACAGGTACACACTATCAAGTAGCATTCTTTTTTCCTATTATTATTTCATTGTTGCATCAGAATGTAGTCAAAATTAAAAAAAAAAAACAGTCAATCACCTTTTGCATAGATCCTATTATTTTTTTAGTTTTTTTTTATTTCTTGGTATCATGATATATCATCCTTATATTGTTAGGATGTCCTTCGTAATACGAGCCACGTCGACGCCCAGATGCAGTAATAAGTAGATAAGGGCAAGTGAGAGTAACAAACCTAATACAAAAACATATGATTAGATTAGCATCTTGAAACACTAGATCATTGATAAGTTAGAGTTTGGAGTTGATAAATGTTATGATGAGAAGAAATATTAATATTACGTATATTCAAGAGACTAGATGGAAGGGTCAAAAAACTAAGGTTTTGGATGACTTCAAGTTAGGTATTTAGGAGATTAAAGTAATAGAAGTGGAGTGTGCTTAGTAGTGAAAAAAGATTTAAAAAAATGATGTAATGGATGTTAAAAGAATAGGAGATAGGATTATATCCATCAAATTGATTTTGGGGAAAAAGATTGTTAGTATAATTTGCACTAATGCACCCCAAATATGATTGGATAATAGTAATAAATTACATTTTTGGGAACACATGGATATTTTAGTGCAAGGTTTTGGTTAAGTTGAAACGATTATCATAGGAAATAATCTAAAAGGGCATGTTTAGAGTGATCATAGAATCTATGAAGGTGTTTATAGAAGGTACAAAGTTGGAGAGTGGAATGAAGAGGGGACCTCAATTTCAAACTTTACGGTAGCTTATGATTTATCCATCGTGAACATTTTTTTTAAAGAGGGAGGAACATTTAGTTACCTACAAAAGTGTGGACTATACAAGCCAAATAGTTTTCTTCTTAACTAGAAGGGCTGACTAGTTATTGTATAAGGACTATAAGGTTATATCTAGGGAGAGCCTAACTTCTCAACATAGACTGGTTGTCTTGGATATGCACCTCAATACACAAAAGCGTAAACTAAGGAACTTATTTTTCTTATGATAAAGTGATGGTTATTGAAAGAGATTCTGTAAATATTTACCGATAAAGTGATCAAACAAAGAAAATGGAGAAAATGGAGCTTTAAGGGAGACATTAATACGATCTGAAACGAGTTGAAGATATGAATTAAGAAGTCTGCTAAAGTTCTAAGGGAAGCAAAAGGTATTCGTTAGGATCTTAGGGAGACTTGGTAGTAGAATGATAAGGTCCAGAAAACCATTAAGACTAAGACATAATAAGTAACTAAAAAGTAGAAAATAAAAAGAGATAATACTGCCAAAAACGAAATTAAGAAGATTGAGGGGATAGTAAGGGCAAAGAAATATGACCTCTAAAATAATGTGAATATAAAGGAATGAGAAAAAGCTATCTATAAAATAATTAAAACGAGAGAAATGAAGAGTAGATATTTCAACCATGTGAGGTGTATTAAAAGAGATGATGGTAGAAAGCTAGTAAGAGAAGAGGACATAACGAAGAGATATAAAGTGTATTTTTATTTCCTACTGAATGGAGACAGTTCGAGTAAGTATGGCCCAAAAGATTGCATTTCCCATCATGACATGATACATCATAGATATGTACGAAAGATTGGAGTGACTGAAATTAAAGAATCCGTGAGAAAGATGAAAGTAGAGATTCAGTAATCCTGATGCCGAAGCTCCAATGCTTGAAATCTGAATGGCCAATGTCTCTCAACAATGCGACCCTCAGTATCAACAATAGCAGAGAGTGATCAGACCCCACTGCCAGTCGAATGAAGATAAGAGCTTAATCAAAATTAGTCCTCCAACTCAGATTTGAGAGATCCCTATCCACCATTATTTGAAGGTTGGTTGCTCTTACCCTCTTATCACTCCATATATAAACTAGGTCGTGAGCTCCCATATCCATAAGATGCAAATGCCTAACATGTCCCTAGGCTTGTTGAAACCAACATGAAGAAACATGAAGAAATAAATAGATTAAAGCAAAACTGACACAGAAATTTAATATAATTCACACACCAATATGATGTGCTTCGAAAATGATTCATTGAGATGGAAGAAAAGAAATACTATGGAGATATCTCAAGAACACCAAAACTTATAGCAAAAAATTCTCACATAGAAACCCTAACTAAAGCCCGAAATCACTGTTGTCTTTCTTACTTGCACAACAAGACAATAAAACAAATAAAAATGCCTCCAAGTCACAGTTAATTCATAAGGTCGGGTTGAACAAGTCAGCTATCATCACAGATCTCAAAAATTTTCCCTTCCATCTGACTATCTGAGTCATGAAGATTGAACCATTGCCAACGTCTTTGATGGAGAAGGGTGCTGCAATTGCATACTTTGATACGGATCATCCATTTGACACTACCAGCTTGACCCACACCTTGTCGATTCCTCTCTCTCTCTCTCTCTCTCTCTCTCTCTCTGCTAGCACACAGTAGGCTCCTCTCTTTGTTACATCACTCACAACAACATCATTACAGCTTTGATCAGAGCTGCAATAAGAGAGGCCGGTTCACTCATAATGAAACACTCAGGAGGGGTGCTTCGCCTTTCTGTCTGGCCTGGGACTGCATAGCTCAGGAGAGGCCGGTTCACTCATAATGAGCACGTGAGGAGGGCAAGGCCGTGGTTTCCCTTCTTCTTCTTCTCCTTCCTTTCTCTTCTTTCTCTCCCTCCCACTTTTTTTAGGTTTGAAGTAATGAGCCTTAAAGGCTCATTGCCTTATATAGGCAAAGGTAACTAAGGCTTGTTTGGCTTAGTCCCTGTCAAAAGCCCAAACTCATTAATTTCATTATTAGGCCACATGGACCCACCATCTTGGTTCCACATGTCATTAATTCGTTGCTAGGAATGGTGCTCCATATGTGGGGAAACTTACCAGAAAGTATGGTCGCTATACACCGGGTCCCATGACCAATAATCCAATTCGGATGGTACAGATCCATCGGTAGTTCCTGTTGGTAGATCACCTCTCACTGGTAGGTGATCAACTGGTGGTCCCTGTTGTACTTATTTTTACTAGTTTCATTGCTTTTTCCCATCTGGGGAGGGGGTCCATAGGGGTTTGTGCACATGGAACATCTTGGCTCCATATGTCATTAATCCGTTGCTAGGAGTGGTGCTCCATATGTGGGGAAACTTACTAGAAAGTATGGTCACGATACACCAGGTCCCATGACCAATGATCCAATTCGGACAGTATAGATCCACTAGTAGATCCAGTTGGTAGGTCACCACTCACTGGTGGTCCCTGTTGTACTTCTCTTGATTGGTTTCATTGCTTTTTCCCATCTTGGGAGGGGGTTCCCATAGGGGTTTGTGGACATTTGGGGTATACCTACCATGCTTAAATAGAGTAAAGCAGCAAGGTTAGGGTACTTACCACCAAGATTTCAGAGGTCTAAAACCCTTTTAGCTGTCCCAACACTATCATTATTGGCACTTGGGGTTATCCTGTCCTTCCAAACAATATACCATTGCTATCCATTGGTCAATGATGCTGACACTCTCCCGTGCATCTCCTATTAATAAAAGTTTAAATTATATCGGATTAGGGCATGTGTAACACTTGAAATCCAAATACAAGAATAAAAAAGACCAACAAAAAAATAGCACATAAATTACTACATGTTAATAAGAATTTGAAGAATTAAACAGTGACTAGTATCACCATTCAAAGATTGAAACTAAATAAATGATGATAGAAAAGTAATACACTACCTATGGCATAAGACTATCCAATAATCTATAACACAAATAAGCCTGGTTCTAACGAAGCTATAGCTCTAACCTCTAGGTAATCCTATTCACTATCTCTACATTTACATCATTCCCCTTAAAAGGCCGTGTTCATTTAATCATAAAATTTATAGGATTTATTGAGAATCCCCAAAAATTTTTTTGCAAGAATTAGATATTGGATTTTTTTTTCTTTTTTACTTAAACGCAATACAAAAAGTTTGAAAACAACATTCAATTAATAAAAACAGGATGTTGTTTTCCTAAATAGTGATTGTATGGTGGTCTTTTTTTCTTTTTGGTAGGGAATATATGCTGATCATTTGCACTTTTGGCATCCAACTCCAGACCCATTGAATGGCTGCATCATTGTCAAGGCGTCACCTAGGCGTCACCATATGGCTGCATGGTTGTCAAGGGAATTCCTAAGCATCCAAGCACCTCGGTCACCTAGGCGGATGCCTTGTTAGTGTCCTTATGTCTATGCCCCCTCCAATGCCTTATGTCACATCACATCCCGTAGGATGCCAAAAATGTGACTAGGACACTTACCGTCATCCCACTTGGCCTTCTAGGATCCAAAATGTAGTATCATAATTACTGCCTTCCATGTCTGGGCGTAGGAATCTTGATGCCTTTTAGGCTACTTTTCCCTTTGTGCTAAAAAAAAAAAAATCTCATTCTTATTCACACTCTTAAGAATATGAAAGCATGGATGTGAGAATTCAAAAAATAATAATGGATGCCAACTAGGTAACTACATGTATAGAGCAAAAAGAAGCCTCAAACTGGATTGTAATGATCCCCTCACCATGAGGCAATTCAAAGGAATAATTTGGATTTAATTAAAACAAATCCCCTCAACAACAACAAATCCCTCAAGTACTACATACTATTAATAATGTCATGATAACTCATGCATGCACAAACAAAACTGAAATTATTAATGAAGTTAACAATAACTCTAGCAGCTATATAACAGCATAGTTAAGTACATAACTGAAATTAATGAAGTTAACAAATTAACCAACTCATGCATGTTCTTGAATTTTTAGAAACGGTATTGATCGATGAACTTGCAGAAGCTGGTTCAATTCTTTGGACCTCCCCTTCTCCTTCTCATCCTATCATCTCCTTGGATATAGTCCTGAGGCTCCTCAATAATTTCAATGATTTCCCTAATGCCCTCAATACCTGTTTCTGCTAGCTGCAGTGACCTATACATGGGTGGTGGTGGCGACCGTGGCTGCCTTCTGTTTTCCAGTTCCAGGTAGACTTCAATCGATCCTTGGAAGCAACACTCAGTTCCATCAAACTTCACTAGATCGATAAATCCTCGGACTCTTTTTTTCAAGGTTTTTGATAAGGGGATCTGAGCTCTACCCACGACAACCTGGCCTGTCGAAGTTCCAATTTCACCTTGGAAACCAACCCTTACAACTTCCAGCTTTAAGGATGCAATAGAGATGGGTTCATCAACTAGAATGTCATAGCTCAAGTCCCATGAAGGATTTGGAGCGGCAACCTTAAGAGGAGTCTCTATAATATTTTCCGGTGAAATCCAGGCAACCACATAGTAAATCTGGTAAGGTATCCAGTTATATGCAGCAACTGATGAGGAACTGGTGGTGGTGGTATTGTTGATGATCTTGGCCTCGTTGATGGTAAGGTTCAAAACAAACTCATAGCAGCCTTCTTCGGATTCATCTGTTATATCTATCATCTCCATCTTGTCTGATACAAAACAAGAAAAAAAGAGAATGGCCTTCAGCTTTAAAGCAGAACAATTATGAAGCTAATTTGATTCTATATATCGAAACATGGAACCGCCTAGTGGTGGTGCCTGGTGGTGGGCGTGGGTGAGATCGGTGCTAAGAAAGAGAGAGAGAGAGAGAGAGGTTGTAACTTAGTAGGTTTTGTGAGTAAAATTTTGTAGTTTCCTTTTTGATCTCTCTTTGGGTTAGAGCAGAACAATTATGAAGCTAATTTGATTCTATATATCGAAACAATGGAACCGCCCAGTGGTGGTGCCTGGTGGTGGGCGTGGGTGAGATCTGTGCTAAGAAAGAGAGAGAGAGAGAGAGAGAGAGATTGTAACTTAGTAGGTTTTGTGAGTAAAATTTTGTAGTTTCCTTTTTGATCTCTCTTTGGGTTAGAGTTTCTAACAAAAAATCTACCAAAAAAAGAATTTCTAAAAAATAGGAGTTCCTTGCTCTCTTGTTTTTTGGGAAAAGACTGTGGAGTCCGGATCAGAACTGACTGTCTTGGCCTCTTGGTTGGTTGTTTTAAGACTCACACTTTAAAGATGAAACAGAAAACGGAGAGATCAGAGGGGGAGAGGTGTTGTCCGAGTGGATTAGCAAGAGGTGAGGTCTCCTGAGATGGTTGATCTCGGCTATACCAATAAGTGCAAAATTGATCGATCCAGATTGTTCCGGATTAATACCGATACCAATAGCAAGAAGTTGCAGTCCTTACTCCTTAGTCCCTACTCCCTTGTTGGTCCTACAGTTAAAATTGGAGGAGGATAAGAAAGAGAGAGAGAGAGAGAGAGTTAGAGAAGGAGTGGAGAAAATGGAGAAAAAGTTTGGGAAAATTACTTGATTATCCACTTATGGGTTTTCCTTTACAAAATTACCTACCAAAAGTTTCAGTTAACAAAAATACCCAAAATTAGGTTTTTCTCTACAAAATTACCCACTTAAAGTTTAAGTTAACAAAAATACTCAAAATTGAGTTTGGGTTTACAAAATTACCCACACAAAGTTTCAGTAATAAAAAAATACATGATTATATGTGAAAGATGAAGACTCACTATTTTGAGTAATTTTGTAAATCCAAACTTGATTTTGGGTATTTTTGTAAACTAAAACTTTGGGTGAGTAATTTTGTAAACCTAAACCCAATTTTGGGTATTTTTATTAATCAAAACTTTTTGTGGGTAATTTTATAAAGGAAAATCCAAAAGAGGATAATCATGTAATTTTTCCAAAAAGGTTTTGAGAAATCAAAAGTGAGAACCACCCTAGATTGAATTCCTTCGTAAAGCATCTGACCCGTGTCTAATAGTTCGAAATGCTCACACACGGAACCCAAGGTGATCAAGAGAGAAGGATGCATTGAAGGAAACGAGTGAAGAAAAAAAAAATAATAATAATAATCCAGAAGAAGCCAGGTGGAGCTCTCAACGGCTAGGGAAAAAGCAGAATTTAAGGAGGCCTGCAAGTTATGAGAAAATCCAGAACTAGAAGTTGGCTCCTCCACGGTTTAAGGAGAAAGAATTGCAAGTGCTCTGGAAGTTTGAGGGAAAAGGTTGGACAAACCCTAAGGTGATTAGCACAGTTGGCTTAGGGGGATAAGGTACTCCGCCTCAAGAAGCAAGATCCGTGATCAAACCTTCGCAAACTATGACAGCTTCTCTTGCCAATCCTCCATTGATGAACTAGTATCATTAAAATACAGGTCCTGAAAAGATCCAAATTCTAGTGCCATGTTCTGTGAATGAGAACATTGTTTCGGTAAAACATTCAACTTAAGAATGAAATCCCAAATCCACATTTCATCAAACAATTTATGGTCATCACCAAAGAAGCTGCTATAACACAAGTATAAGCGGAGTTTGTTATCTCACATTTCCAAATTTCCACATTTCTTGATTGAGAAGCAGAATTTGTTATCTAACATTCATGGTGAAATTATTAACCTGAAAATTTTACCATTTTTTCCCGAAGAAGTTAAAGGATTTTCGTTGTCAAGCCACAACTTCCTCCATTTTTTCTGAAGAAGCGGAAGCTACATCTGGGTTTTTGGCTATGTAATGATCAGAGTGAAGAAGAACGAGTACTTGTTACAGAGTTTCTAAAATACTGACAAGAAATCAAGAAAGAACTAGCCTGTCTTCGTTCCTCTTTCCTTCCATCCCTCTGAGATGTTGGGGTTATTCCTCGCTGCATTCGTGGGGTTGAATTGGATGTCCGGTTGTAGTAATCAAGCTATAGCAATGCAGTCCCAGGCCAGACAGAAAGGCGAAGCACCCCTCCTGAGTGTTTCATTATGAGTGAACCGGCCTCTCTTATTGCAGCTCTGATCAAAGCTGTAATGATGTTGTTGTGAGTGATGTAACAAAGAGAGGAGCCTACTGTGTGCTAGCAGAGAGAGAGAGAGAGAGAGAGAGAGAGAGAGGAATCGACAAGGTGTGGGTCAAGCTGGTAGTGTCAAATGGATGATCCGTATCAAAGTATGCAATTGCAGCACCCTTCTCCATCAAAGACGTTGGCAATGGTTCAATCTTCATGACTCAGATAGTCAGATGGAAGGGAAAATTTTTGAGATCTGTGATCATAGCTGACTTGTTCAACCCGACCTTATGAATTAACTGTGACTTGGAGGCATTTTTATTTGTTTTATTGTCTTGTTGTGCAAGTAAGAAAGACAACAGTGATTTCGGGCTTTAGTTAGGGTTTCTATGTGAGAATTTTTTCCTATAAGTTTTGGTGTTCTTGAGATATCTCCATAGTATTTCTTTTCTTCCATCTCAATTAATCATTTTCGAAGCACATCATATTGGTGTGTGAATTATATTAAATTTCTGTGTCATTTTTGCTTTAATCTATTTATTTCTTCATGTTTCTTCATGTTGGTTTCAACAAGCCTAGGGACATGTTAGGCATTTGCATCTTATGGATATGGGAGCTCACGACCTAGTTTATACATGGAGTGATAAGAGGGTAAGAGCAACCAACCTTCAAATAATGGTGGATAGGGATCTCTCAAATCTGAGTTGGAGGACTAATTTTGATTAGGCTCTTATCTTCATTCGACTGGCAGTGGGGTCTGATCACTCTCTGCTATTGTTGATACTGAGGGTCGCATTGCTGAGAGACATTGGCCATTCAGATTTCAAGCATTGGAGCTTCGGCATCAGGATTACTGAATCTCTACTTTCATCTTTCTCACGGATTCTTTAATTTCAGTCACTCCAATCTTTCGTACATATCTATGATGTATCATGTCATGATGGGAAATGCAATCTTTTGGGCCATACTTACTCGAACTGTCTCCATTCAGTAGGAAATAAAAATACACTTTATATATCTTCATTATGTCCTCTTCTCTTACTAGCTTTCTACCATCATCTCTTTTAATACACCTCACATGGTTGAAATATCTACTCTTCATTTCTCTCGTTTTAATTATTTTATAGATAGCTTTTTCTCATTCCTTTATATTCACATTATTTTAGAGGTCATATTTCTTTGCCCTTACTATCCCCTCAATCTTCTTAATTTCGTTTTTGGCAGTATTATCTCTTTTTATCTTCTACTTTTTAGTTACTTATTATGTCTTAGTCTTAATGGTTTTCTGGACCTTATCATTCTACTACCAAGTCTCCCTAAGATCCTAACGAATACCTTTTGCTTCCCTTAGAACTTTAGCAGACTTCTTAATTCATATCTTCAACTCGTTTCAGATCGTATTAATGTCTCCCTTAAAGCTCCATTTTCTTTGTTTGATCACTTTATCGGTAAATATTTATAGAATCTCTTTCAATAACCATCACTTTATCATAAGAAAAATAAGTTCCTTAGTTTACGCTTTTGTGTACTGAGGTGCATATCCAAGACAACCAGTCTATGTTGAGAGGTTAGGCTCTCCCTAGATATAACCTTATAGTCCTTATACAATAACTAGTCAGCCCTTCTAGTTAAGAAGAAAACTATTTGGCTTGTATAGTCCACACTTTTGTAGGTAACTAAATGTTCCTCCTTCTTTAAAAAAAATGTTCACGATGGATAAATCATAAGCTACCGTAAAGTTTGAAATTGAGGTCCCATCTTCATTCCACTCTCCAACTTTGTACCTTCTATAAACACCTTCATAGATTCTATGATCACTCTAAACATGCCCATTTAGATTATTTCCTATGATAATCGTTTCAACTTAACCAAAACCTTGCACTAAAATATCCATGTGTTCCCAAAAATGTAATTTATTACTATTATCCAATCATATTTGGGGTGCATTAGTGCGAATTATACTAACAATCTTTTTCCCCAAAATCAATTTGATGGATATAATCCTATCTCCTATTCTTTTAACATCCATTACATTTTTTAAATCTTTTTTCACTACTAAGCACACTCCACTTCTATTACTTTAATCTCCTAAATACCTAACTTGAAGTCATCCAAAACCTTAGTTTTTTGACCCTTCCATCTAGTCTCTTGAATACACGTAATATTAATATTTCTTCTCATCATAACATTTATCAACTCCAAACTCTAACTTATCAATGATCTAGTGTTTCAAGATGCTAATCTAATCATATGTTTTTGTATTAGGTTTGTTACTCTCACTTGCCCTTATCTACTTATTACTGCATCTGGGCGTCGACGTGGCTCGTATTACGAAGGACATCCTAACAATATAAGGATGATATATCATGATACCAAGAAATAAAAAAAAACTAAAAAAATAATAGGATCTATGCAAAAGGTGATTGACTGTTTTTTTTTTTTAATTTTGACTACATTCTGATGCAACAATGAAATAATAATAGGAAAAAAGAATGCTACTTGATAGTGTGTACCTGTGCGACGACACGGCGAGTGTGAAACGACCTTCTTGGCCCACGCTAAAGATGCTCGTTTGCGCCTTGCCATTTTTCACGATCGGGTGCTAGTGTATATGTGTGCTATCTGGTAGTGTTTTCTCATTCTATAATAATAATTAGAATAAAACTATCTAAGCAATAATAGACAATCCACAACAATTATGTATAAATAATTTAGCTCACAAGTACCCAATTCAAGGATATACATAATAGATGAAACAACAAATAGATAAAGGTAGGCCAAAATGGGGTTTATAAAGAATAAACTAAGTCTCAAAAGAGTGACCAACATATTTTAACCACTTGTGATTAATTGGGATAAATAGTAGCTAAATATAGCCTCCGATAATGAGCTTGGTGAGATGAGATACCTTCTAGGCTTCATGCATGGTGGAAAGGGGTCAGATGTGTGGAAAGCTCAAGATATTTCATCATCAAGGCTTTAACATCTAAGTTATGATCTATAATAAAAAGACTAAGAGAATTTGGTAAAACAAAGAAATTCTATTAATTTGAAAACTATAATTTTTACATTAAGAACATTTCAAAAAAAAAAAAAAAAAAAAGTTCTCTAAACATGGGGCTCTCTCATACTTGGTGGTCTTTGATTTATATTCAATTTTCTTTCTACTCTTCATGAGTTTTACTTTTGATTAGTCCTTGATCCACTAGGTCATGAACGTCATGTTAGTGTACTTAACAATTTTAAGTGAATGTCCATTTTGTGTATGATAATCATAGTACTGATCTAACTTGTATCACTTAGGAGGTGGATCTGGGATGAAACAATTGTTTATAGAAGTCTTGAACATGATTAACATCTAAATTCATATAAATTTCTTTTCATTCATAGAGCAATTATACTTACAAAATCCTTGTTGTAACTTAGAAAAGGAGTTGTACCTTGTTCTCTAAAGTTGATATGAAAAGAATGTTATCAACAAACTTGATTAGAATCTGCTTAGGAGATTGTGAGATGATACAATCTTTAACACTACTGCTTTCACTCTCAGTATTGTACTCTACTAGAAGATTTTCATTGCCATAAAAATATAAGTTCATGAATTTTTATCAAAAAATGCAAATAAAAAAATTCTCTTTGGATGGCTATAATAATAAGAGCAAAGAAAACAAGAAATAATGATACCTTAATTTGTACAAATTTCTTGCAAGTAAATCTTGAACGTAATGTACAGTGCATTATGCTTCACATGCTCTTCATAATAAGGGAATGCTATGCAAAATGCATCGAGCTATCAAGTTTAATCAGAACATCAAATAATAGTGTGGATTCAAAACTTGGCACCAACTAACAAGTTGGAGCGATTGCACCTTGGGCCAGGGGAAACTTCAAAAATCTCAATTGAGGTCTATCCCCCTAAGCTATAAATTTTTATCAAATACTCTCCAAGTCTAGAAAGTATCCAATCCAATTTTGGTTTGAACAACTTTAGTTCTTCATATATAAACACCATATATAAATAAAAACCCTCAAGACTATATCTAGAACAAGTAAAAGGTAGAAAGGATAGTGTACTTAACCTTTTGATATCCTAAGGCAACGATCCCCTCCTTTAAAGTAGACAATAGTGTTGCAAAGCGCAATTTGAAGTCTTTGAATGGAAACAAAATCTAATTTTTAATCATTGGAAATAAAATTAATCAATTGCTTAATTTTTTGTTCGATTAGAATAAGATAAGCTTCCTGTAGATTTTCTCTGTAATAGAGAGATTCCTACTTTATCCATCAATTCTCAATCCTTTGAAATTTGAGCCACCAAATCACTATCTACTCTACCCCAAACTCAGTGTATTCTTATGCCCTATTATTTCGAATGAAAGATTCATGGAGTTAAGAATGACATAATACTCTTACTTAAAATCGGAGTTTTTATTGTAGATAATTAGAGGCTTGCCATATCTATAAAATTAGAGAAAGAGCAAAAAATATGCAAAAATCAAATTCAAACAATATTTTAGAGAAATAGAAGAAACAAACAGAGATGAACCCAATTTGCTCAGTTGATTGATTACCTTGATGGAAACACATAGATATAAGAAAGGCTTTAACAAATATGACTTCCGAAGAAAAGAAGAATGAATTCTTCGACCTATTCGCTTTCACTTATCATCTCGTCTCCTCTCCTCTATGCAAGGCCAGGACTTTAATTTTTGTTTTAGTCTGACGTCAAGGATGTTAGAGAGAGCTGTGAGAGAAGAAGATAGGAAAAACTTTTTAAAGGAATTCTATTTTTTCCTAATATATTTTAAGGGAGAGATAGAGCAATGAAAGAAAGACACATGAGATAAGTAGAAAAGAGAATGAGGGAGACAGGCTGTATTTAGAGAGAAATTAAAGAGTACACAGTAGGGGGTGTAAGTTTTGCCCTGATAGCTCGAACCTGCCTTGGCCTGCCTTGAGCTTGAATATAGCTTAGGCTAACATTTCTGACCTTGAGAGTAGGTTAGGGTTGGGCCGAGCTTGGATTGAGGCCTAGGCCCAACCCAGCCGGGCCCAACCAGACCCTAATTTTAACCATGATTTATATGATATAATTTATGGCTATCATCATATCCTTTTAGTTAGAATTATGAAATTTGAGTCATTAATGCTTATGGTCAGGTGTCCTAAACATCTGTTATTGTGTTGCACTTTATAATTTTAATTGTGTATTAATCATTTGATCCATTAATGCTTCTTTTTTTATTATTTTTTTTAAAGAACACATATGAAAAAAAAAATATGTAGAGGAAAGATAAAGTTGTAAGTGCAAAATTTACTACTTAACATACTTACAAAAAAAAAGGGACTTCCAACTAGTAGATAAAGAAACAAAAACTAAATTGGAAAAAAAATTAATAATGGAAAAAATTAGACATGGCATCATTTATAGGTCATAGATGGTAGATAATATTTATCAAATTAATGAGTGTGTGTTTAAGAGGCTGGGTGTGGCACAACTGCGTATGTGTTTATTGACCAAGGACAACTGGACAATATTTTATGTGTGGCCTTGGTTGAGGGTTTGCAGCAGTGGGAGTGTGTGACTGAATATCAGCGAGGTCACAACATTTGTGTTGTGAGGCTTGTGTGCCAGTGATATTAATGAGTGAGTTAGGAAGCAAAGGAAGTTGAGTCAAAAATTTTGTGCTTATTGATTCACCCCCTCTCAGTGACCATCTTAGTTCAATAGTGTATATAAGGATTATGTGATTCATATGGGCCCTGTTAATCCAGTTTTACATAAAATGAAGTCTCTATGGACATCAATAAAGTTTATTTTATTTTATTTTATTTTCTACTTGATTATGGACACAAGGTTTAAGTAGATTCAAGGTTTCAATAGCAGATAGATGATGGATGTCCAATATAGCTTCATTTATCAAATACAGTTGAATATACCACAAGGATTTGAAAAAAAAAAATTTGAATTTTTTATATGGTAACATTTTTTTTTTTTTTTACTAAAGGATCATTTGTATTAAAAAACAAAAGAAACAAAAAGGAAAAAAAAATACAAGATAAACTATCAAAGCTAGAGAGCAACCTCCACTAAAGGCAATACCATCAGTAAAGTGAGCTCACGAGCAAGAGAAACACACACAACACCTAGAAGAAAAAAAAAGGGGTCTACGTTTCCAATTAAGCTACACCTTCCAAACATCTTAGATGTCAAAAGAACACCTTCATTGGTTCTTTGAAATTGCAGCTCTACCAGACTTAAGATGATTCTACTCATCTCCCTCTTTATTCTCCATGGTAACAGCCAAAGCATTTGTGTATGGTTGCCAACTCTTGGAGAGTCTTAATAGAAGAGGAACCCACCACCCTTTCGGTCAGAGATGAAATTGGTTTAGCCACTCGACCACCCTTGATGTTGATTCCCTTGACTCTATGATTTTTGCCATGAACATATACCACAGACAAAACTCCTATTCCCGTATTATGATCTTGGATTTCACCACTTCTCTCTGCATGATCTTCAAGCCTCTCATACATTTTATCCAAGGATGCATATCTCTTTTGAATTGGTGAAGCAAATTCATTTGACTACTCTCCCGATCCCCTATTTCTTCTTCCTCACTCAAACCTTTTTAACGAAGCCATCCATCTCTGAGGAGGAAAATATCATGCTGACTCGACAACCTTCAATAGATGAGATCAAGAGTGCTCTCTTCACCATGGGTCAGTTAAAATCTCTAGGTGTGGATGGTTTTCACCCTCTATTCTTTCAGAAATTTTGGGAGCTAACGTATGTAGATATTGTTAGTTTTGTGTTAAGTTTATTTTATTTAGGATCCTTTCCCGTAGGTAGTAATGATACTCTTATATGTTTGATTCCAAAAGTGGGAGTCCCTAAATCTGTTGACCACTACTGTTTTAGCAAGTCGGCTCCATGCGTTGCTTTCGAATTTGATTTCTCCTGTCTGATATGCCTTTGTTCCTTTGTGTTGAAAATGTGTCCATCGAATCTATAAATAAATTGTATATTTGTAATTATGATTGCATGACATTGACGAGCTGTGGTTGTCCATAGATTTTTACCTTAAATTTTTTCATGACTAGGGGCAGAACTGGGCATTCTGTTCATATGGTTATCATATTGTGTGAGCTCATGAATGTTGATTCAGTGATACAAATATGAGTGTACATATTGTGTGTACATTGAATTTGATCAAATAGGAATCTTGAATGAAATATTGTCTGTTGTTGAAGGACAAGATTCTTTTTGGTAGTCTTTGATTGATCTCTAGACCTGAGAGGTCCTTATCGTTGCAGGTAAGCATTATGGGTTTTGGTGTATCACTGGCTGATGTCCTTCGGACTATATATAATGATACACTGGATTTATAATACTTTGGTTGTGGTCAAAAGAGACGCTCAACATTGGATCCACTCCTATTTATTTGGGGAATATCAAGAGAGAGTATCTAGACATGATTGGATGAAATTCTGGATCCAGTTCACATTTTTCAAAATGTTTACAAATTTTCTCAAAATTATTAATACATATTTATATTCAATTTAAATATTTTTGAGACATTTTAAGATACCCAATCGGAAGTTCAGATTCTCTGTGCGACATTTCGGCAGACCTAGGCCATGACAGTTTTATTTCCATGCCTAAAGGTTTGTTATGTGATATTATTGAATTGAGAGATTAAATCGATATTTGACGACCACAACTCTGGAAGGAATAAAAATTATATTCACTCATATTATACTTATTGGTATATGTTTCTAACAAATAATTATTGACATTATCTGATCGGTAATTGTAGTGAATTTTTCCATTAGGATCATACCTCTTCTCAGTACTGGTGGCCGAAGATTGTATGTACATTGATTTCATTATAAGAGAGATATTTATTAATTATTGTATATATATATATATATAATATCAGATAAATATGAACCGATCCGAACCATAAGACGGTGAGAGAAAGTGAACGCATTTTGTCACTTCATATTATGGACACCTCAATCATAAGGTGTCATCATTATCTCATATTTTTTAAATAATAATAATAATAATAAAAGGGTAATGATATATATTAAAATAGGTCTTACCTCTTTGTGTTCTGAACTCTGAGATCAGAGAGCACTGAGCTGAATACGGCATTGGCTTCCGACATTTTGTTTTCTTTTTATAAGAAAACAACAAATCAGCTTCAGCAACAAACAAAATGGGGCTGAACCTATTGGAAATTAGTACGTGTTTTAGCCACATTACTGGAGAAGGGCTACCATCCCAAGGAGGTGTTGCACTTGTGACATTTGAGGTAATGATTCTCCCACCCTAGGAGATGGAATTTAATTAATTCAAATCTCTATCCTAGCAAATGGTTGATCCTGTTTTCTAATATGGTTGGAAAAGAAATTCTTATTATCCTAGACCCTATTATGCCAACAAAAATGGTATCAGAGCCATCCCATTTGCAAGATCGGGTTTGCATAGGAATCAAGATTTCATAATTGAAATCATTATTTAATGTGTATTATCCATAGACCAAATTGTGAAGGCTGAATTTTAATATACTTTTGTGTATGCTAATTTTTTATCCTCTAAGAATGTCCTATGAGTATCATAGCCTTCTCCTACCAATGTATTGGGTCAAAATATTTAATCCAGATAATTAATTTATTTTCTAATTGTTAGAAAATTGGTAGTGATCAAGGGTGGTTAAAAGTTAACACCCTCTTTATTACTTTGTTTATGTGATAATGCACATTAATTAATTATTTTATGCATATTTGTGTCAGCGATTATGAGAATTATTTAATCCAATAAATGATTTGCTGGGATAAAATGACATGGTTGATATATGATTCATTTATTATTGCATGGTTTACCTCTCTTTAAATCTCCCTCTCTCTTTATATCCCAATGTAAATTTATGTACTCCCTTTAGAAAACTTATATAATGAGTTAATATTTTTCAAAGTTGCTTTAACTTTATATATATTTGAGATTTAAAGATTTTATTTATTTTGTTGCATATGAGCAATGGAGATAGCTGATGAGATGGAGATTAATGTCATATTAGAGATGGCAACGAAAGTTGTTTCGCTTTAAGATATGTTTTATCATTGGATGTGATGTTTTGATATTGTCACTTTTCTATAATTACTGTCACTTAAATTATATTATAATTTTTTATGAGATATTAATGTTTACACGGGATGTTAAATATGATGGTTAATGTCACAAGATGATGCATATATTTTTACATATAATGCAAATTTAATTGAATATATGATATTCGACCCTTCATTTGTAAAAGTAAGTATAAAATGGTAATTCTTAAGTGGTAGAATTTTTATGGCCTCCTATTATTGGTGACCGTAGAGATTTCATAGACTGGTTCTTGCAGATGCCGATAGGATAATGTATGGATTAGTCAATGAGTGATTTACGTTCATCTCTTATAAGACAGGTAGTGGACACAACTAGTGGGAGTGCACTGCGATAATAGGCATCATCCCATAGTATCTGTGATCCACTCCGAGACAATAGGTATACACTTGATTTGAGTGTGTGTTAGCTGATAGGAATGGATATAACACTCAGGTGGCTAAA
Organism: Macadamia integrifolia; assembly: GCF_013358625.1. NCBI lineage: Eukaryota > Viridiplantae > Streptophyta > Magnoliopsida > Proteales > Proteaceae > Macadamia > Macadamia integrifolia. The sequence goes on from NW_024868915.1 coordinate 38,509, forward strand.
AAGATATTGGAAGTCTAGTTTCATGTGATGAAACATGATGGACAGAATCAGTCCACCCAATCAACATATTCCAATGATTCTCGATAGGGTAAGTTGAGAATGTAAGGATTGTGGTATTCTAATTCACATTAATATGTTTGATTGTGGCATATATTGTGAGAAACCATTGATTTAGAATTGGCCACTTGTATTCAATAGTTATGTCATGCATTCTAATTATCATTTATTTGTTTATTTATAGATTGTCAATTATGTCAAACCCTATAGTTGTTACTGCCCTGTTAAATGAAAACTGTCTGTTAGGTCTAAATTATATGGATTGGAAAAGAAACCTAATGCTAGTATTAATGCCGAGGAGCTATCCAGTGTCCTGGACCAAGAATCTCCTTCTCTCCCTGACTTTACCAACCCTGAGGAAATGAAGGCCTACCAGAAATTCAATAAAATGTATTCTCAATCCAAAATTTATATCCTTGGTTCTTTGGATAAGACCATTATCAAGTCATGTGATCAGCTGCCAACTGCAAGGGACATGATGAGAGAGTTGCATGAGACATTTGGCAAACAGAACCGTCATGCTCGTCATACTGTCACGGCAACTATCCACACTACAAAAATGTCTGAAGGGACTTCAGTTCTTGATCATTTGATGAAGATGAATAATCTGTTTCAAGAACTGGAATCTCTTGGGACGTTTTTTGACGCTCAATATAAGATTGACATCATCCTTGCTTCTCTGTCTCTTATATACAACTCTTTTATTATGAACAAAGTTTTTATTAGTATTTCTGAGCTCATTAATATGTTACAAGAGGCAGAGACAACGATTAAGAAGCAAAAGGCAGTAGTAATGGCAACAGAGGTTAGGACTTCTGTTTCTAAGCCTAAGGGCAAGAAAAAGAAGTCTGGTAAGAAAAGGTTTGTAAAAGTCAAGAAAGAATGAGATACTAAAAATAATGGAAAAGAAAAGTGCTTCTATTGCAAGAAAGAGGGACACTGGAAAAGAAATTGTTGTTCACATCTTGCAACTCTGAAGAAGAAATTAGAAGGTAATATTGAATTCCTTGTTTTGTATAAATCCAATTTGTTGAAATGTCCAACTAATACCTGGTTGGTGGACTTTGGGTCCACAATCCACGTGTGTAATGTGTTGTAGGGGTTCAACAACATAAGAAGGCTTCATAGCGATGAAGTACGTCTCAGGATGGGATCTGGAGCTGAAGTTTTTACAGTAGTTGTTGGAACTTTTGTTTTGAATCTAGAAATGTCTGTTTTGGTTTTGACTGACTGTTACTATGTACCAGAGTTTATAAGAAAAGTAATAACTGTTTCTAAGTTAATTTTATCTGGTTATGTTTTTCAATTCAGTTCAAAACTAGGTATTAGAAATAATGGAAAATTTATTGCTTCTAGTTTTATGAAAAACGAACTATATTTTCTAAATTCAGTTGTGAAAACTAATGAGGTTTCAAACATTGATTTGAAAAGAAAATTTACTCCAGTTAACTCTACATACTTATGGCACTTGAGATTGGGTCATGTTGGAGTAGATAGGATAAATAGGTTAGTAAAAGATGGACCTTTAGATAGTCTGAAGGTGGAATCTTTTCCAACCTGTGAATCATGTTTACAAGGTAAAATGACCAGAAAACACTTTTTAATAAGGGTATGAGGGCCAAAAGTTTGTTAGAATTAATCCATACTGATGTTTGTGGTCCTATAAATGTTTAAGCTCGTTATGAGTATGAATATTTTGTGAGTTTTACTGACGACTATTCTCGATATGGATATATTTACCTAATGCATTAGAAATCGAAAACTTTTGAAAAGTTCAAGGAATACCTTGCCAAGGTTGAGAACCAATTAGGTAAACATATTAAATTCCTCAAATCTGATCGAGGAGGAGAATATTTGTCAGATGAGTTTGTGGACTATCTCAAACTTGCTGGGATTGTTTCACAGTTGACCACCCTAGGGACACCACAACAAAATGGCGTCTCAAAGAGATGAAATCGAACCCTATTAGATATGGTTCGATCAATGTTAAGTTATTGTGAATTACCTTTGAGTTTTTGGGGTTTTGCCATAGAAACAGCTATATATATTCTGAATAGGGTTCCAACTAAAGTTATTGCAAAGACACCTTTTGAGTTGTGGTTTGGGCGAAAGCCTAGTCTACAACATCTTAAGGTTTGGGGCTGCATTGCACATGTGCGAAAGCAGCAAACTGATAAGTTGGAATGTCACACCCCGTTCACACAGAACCGGACCGGTGACAGGGTTAACTCCGGTTAACCCAAACCTGCCATGATCATATGATACAGTATCCAACCACAGCATACACACAACTAAGATAATGTTCAACAGTTCAACGGAAGACTTAATTTACCTGTAAATATCCCCAATATACTTGATACCCAAATTATAGTACATAGATAAATACATGTGGGCCCGCAGGCATGATATTTACACAAAAAGAATAACAATTCACGTATCAAGTACACAAAAGGGATCATCAAAAGAATCAAAAAGTAACCCTGTATGGAGTCACTGCTGTGGTCCCACAGCACAACCCTCGCACTTGCAATCCGTGCCGTGCTCATAGTCCTCGGGGACCCATCAATCCTCTTCGGGGAATTCAACTGTGGGGCCCAACCCTTGATCCCCAGGCTAGTGACCTGTAAAATCATCTAAAAGAGGTGTACACGTGGGATGAGCTCACTAGCTCAGTAAGTGAAAAGGAGGACCACACAACAGTCCACACAACAATCACAACCATATGCACTATATACTATGCAATTCATTTTTCATCACATCCACCTAAACAACATTACTAAGTCTTTGGTTTAGTGCTACTACAACCACAGTGGACGTATACTCCGGGTACGAGCAGCGAACTCCATCCCGCGATACGCCCATAGGGCTGTCGGAGAAGGCCCACCATGAGTACTCGAAAAAGTAAAACATGCCGACCACCGGCTCTCAACATAAAAGTAAATGATAGAAAATAAATGTGCTGACTCCAACAATTTAAAAGCAGTACGATTGGCCCTCTTAAATATACCACCGAGGTTACCGACTGTCCTAATGACCAGCCGGGCGTATGTCTAACTACCACAGTGACCCGACAACCGCAACCACTGCTTCCCCCCAAATGGTAACCCAACACCTCAATCCCTGTTGGAAAGGGTCGTAGCACGGGAAGATGATAATCATAAACTGCATGCTCCTATATGACATAGTACGATTGCATAGTGCCACCGCGTCCCATTCCACTGGTCACCAATGCACTCGTTTTCAAGCCGACTATGGCATCTAGTCTATTAATGTATTATGCACAATGATGTCATCATTCATCACATAATCACATCATCATTTGACATTGAGAAAATAAACACAACACACATGTCATAATAATATGAGGATGGCTAAGCTACATATAATTTGCATGATGACATGGCTAGTCTAGATACAATTTAATGAATGTCAAACAAGCCTTAAAATGAGGCCAAATGTCCTCTCCCCACTTACATGTAGTGTACAAAGACTCATGCCCGGTACGGATGAGATCCGACGCGAGAAACGTAAATTTTGGTGAACCTATCACAAGTGAATGGGGTTAGCATTTCACCACTTTGGGGTCAAAACTAACAAGATTTGATGATAAAATCATGTTTAGAATCCTAAAAGAAGGTCGCACGTCCGTTTTGGGTCCATTCGGACAAAAAAATACGTTGGGAGCCTCTAGGGTAGGTCGGACAGCCCACCGGTCCTAACCGGCGGGCAGGTCGGCCCGTCGGTAGGGGCCCACCGGTGGAGGCAGAGGGTCGGCTAGGATCGACGGGTAGGTTGGCCCACTGATCGGCCCGTTGGTCTGGGCCCACCGGTCTTGACTGGAGGGCAGGTCGGCCCACCGATTGACCCGCCGATAGGGGCCCACCGGTTGGCCCTAAGGGCCTACCCTCTCAAGCAGGTGCCCTCAGGTGGGCCGTTTGGCCCACCGATCTCAGCCCACCTGAGCGAGCGGAAAGCTACCATTTTCCATGAAATTTTTCCCAACCTTTGGGGAATCAAATGGGGCTTTTTCAATCCCATTTTCCACACATTCAAGGTCTCATAAGATGATTCTAACCTAGATCTAGGTTAGATTTAAGGAATGGAAGCCATCTTACCTTCTTTGCTCAAGAACTCTTTCAAAAAAACCCCAAAATTACTTCAAATCACCAATGCTTCTCCAACCTTATAAACAGTTCTTCAAACCCTTCAAAATCAACACATAGACCATCTATTAAACCTTAGATTCATCATCTCAAGGGGGATTTACAAGACCTCAAGAAACTCTACCCAAATCAAGGGTTTTACTTGGGTATGGTGAAAGTTTAAGGAATATAGCTTTCGCTCACCTCTAAACGTAGATCTCGTGTTAGAGATCACTCTTCCGGCATCGGAATGGGAAGATCAAACCTTGGCGCCGCTTAAATCTATTTCTTCTTCCTCTTCCTTCCCCTTTCTTCTTCTTCGTTCTCTTTTCTCCCTTCTCTTCTCTCTCCTCTTAAATCTTCTCACCAACTTTCCGTGTAATAAATGAGATATTGAAAAACACAAATAATGCTATTTATACTTTCTTAAATCCATTAGTAGCACATGGTTGGGTCACTCAGGTGGGCGCATCTGCCCACCTATGACCGCCCACCTAAAGGCCAAAAATTGGTCATCAAGTGGGATTTTGGTAGAATTCGACTCTCGGCATGAATCTCACTCTCGGCACAAGGTATATTATACGTATGCGCTTTAGGATACGGCTACATACCAGCTTTATCCGTACATGGCCTTATGATATGTGCATGTACACGGCTTGGGTACACCCGTCTCCTCTGGCATTGACTCGGACTTGTTTGGCCAACCGGTGTTTAAAGTCACCCTTGCCATCATGGTCCATAAGGAACCCGCCTTAACGTTCTTCGATTTGGGTCCTGCATGGTTAAATCGGGTCAACCGTGTAATTAGATCGGGTTTAAAAAGTAGGGTATCACATGGAATCTCATACAAATAAGTGTTATTTCTTGGGATACCCCAAAGGTACTATAGGGTATTATTTTTATAACCATGTAGAATAAAAGATTATTGTAAGTAAGCATGCCAATTTTCTTTAGAAGAATTATCTAATGACCAAGTTCCGCTGCATCAATTGTACCAGTAGACCCTATTACTGCAACTCTCAATGTTGCACCACAATATCAAGAGCCTAGACGTAGTAGGAGGATTATTAAACCTCCTACTAGGTATACCCTTCTTACACAGGAGGAAGATAGAATAGAAGAGTTCTACATGGTGTCTGATTCATCTGAATTGGATCCAAATATATATCTTGAGGCTCTTAAGGATGTGGATGCAGTTAAATGGCTAGAGGCTATGCGCTCAGAACAACCATGTCTGGACTCTTGTTGATCCACCACAAGATATAAAACTAATTGGGTGTAAGTGGATTTTTAAGAGAATGAAAGGCATGGATGGAAAAGTAGAACGTTTCAAAGCAAGATTGGTAGCAAAAGGTTATACCCAAGAAGAAGGTATTGATTATGATGAAACATTTTTTCCAGTGGCAATGATAAAATCCATTAAGATTTTATTGTCAATAGCTGCATACTATGATTATAATACCTGACAAATGGATGTCCAAACAGCATTTCTAAATGGATATCTTAATGAAGATATCTATATGATACAGCCAGAAGGGTTTGTATCTCAAAGAGAGGAAACTAAAGTATGCAAGCTGATGAGATCTATTTATGGTCTCAAACAGGCCTCTAGGAGTTGGAATATCTGTTTTAATCAGACTATCAAATTGTTTGGGTTTGAACAGAGTTTGGATGAACCATGTGTTTACATAAAGATGAGTGGGAGTGCAATTTGTTTTCTTGTCCTATATGTGGATGATATATTGCTCATTGGGAATGATGTGGGTATGCTTACATCTGTAAAAGTGTGGTTGTCTACTAATTTTTCAATGAAAGACCTTGGAAAAACTAGTTATATCCTTGGTATAAAACTTGTGAGAGATCGCAAGAATAAAATTTTAGGCTTGTCACAGTCCGATTACATTAATAAGATTCTGACCAGGTTCAACATGTAAGATTCAAAGAAAAGAAATGTTCCTTTCAGACATGGAGTTACATTATCTAAGTCATAGTATCCTCAAACTACTAAAGACATTAAGACTATAAGGAGAATTCCTTATGCATCAGCTGTAGGGAGTCCCCTATACGTAGTGTTATGTACTAGGCCAAATATATGTTATACTGTAGGGATTGTGAGCCGATATCAATCCAACCCTGGATAGGCACATTGGATGGCTGTTAAGAATATCCTCAAATATTTGAGAAGAACTAAGGATATTTTCTTAGTCTATGGTTGTGATCAGTTGTCAGTTTTGGGTTATACAAATTCAGATTTTCAAACTGATAAAGATGACAGAAAATCCACATCTGGGGTGGTTTTTGTTTTGGGTGGTGGGGCAATTATTTAGAAGAGTACCAAACGGAAGTCGAAAGTTGATTCCACAACAGAAGCTAAGTACCTGGCAGCTTGTGAAGCTACCAAAGGAGTTTGGTTGAGAAAATTCTTAACTGAATTACATGTAGTCCCTGACCTTATAAAGCATCCTATACAACTTTATTGTGATAATACGGGAGCTATTGCACAAACAAAGAAACCTAGAACTTATCAACGTAACAAGCATGTGGAATGTAAGTATCATCTCATCAAAGAAATCATCCAGAGTGGTGATGTATCTATAGATAAAGTTGACTCTGTAAATAATTTATCAGATCCTATGACAAAAATTTTGTTATTAAATATATTTGAGAGACATGTTAAGAACATGGGACTAAAATACATAGGTAATTGGATTTGATGTCCAAGTGGGAGATTATTGAAAATGTGTCCATCAAATCTATAAATAAATTGTATATTTATAATTATAATTGCATTACATTGACGAGCTGTGGTTGTCCATAGGTTTTCACCTTAAATTTTTTTATGACTAGGGGTAGAACTGGGCATTCTATTCATATGGTCATCATATTGTGTGTGCTTATGAATGTTGATTCAGGAACACAAATATGAGTGTACATATTGTGTGTACATTGAATTTGATCAAATATGAATCTTGAGTGGAACACTATCTGTTTTTTAAGGACAAGATTCTGGGCCATGACAGTTTTATTTTCATGCCTAGAGGTTTATTATGTGATGTTGTTGAAGGACAAGATTCTGGGCCATGAAAATTTTATTTTCATGCCTAGAGGTTTATTATGTGATATTGTTGAATGGATGGATTAAATCGATATTTTACTACCACAACTCTAGGAGGAATAAAAATTATATTCACTCATATTGTACTTGTTTGTATATGTCTTTAACTGATAATTATTGATATTATCTGATCAGCAATTATAATGAATTTTTCCATTGGGATCATACCTCTTCTTAGTACTGGTGGCCGAAGATTGTACGTATAGTGATTTCACTATAAGAGAGATATTTATTAATTATTGTATATATATAATAATAATTAATATCAGATAAATGTGAGCCGATCCAGTGGCCGAAGTTGTAAGACGATGAGAGAAAGTGAACGCATTTTGTCACTTTATATTATGGATACCTCAATCATGAGGTGTCATCATTATCTCTTGTTTAAAAAAATAATAATAATAAAAGGGTAATGATAGATATTAAAAAATGTCTTACCTCTCTTTGTTCTGAACTCTGAGATCAGAGAGCATTGAGCTGAATACGGGATCGGCTTTCGACATTTTGTTTTCTTGTTATAAGAAAACAACAAATCAGCTTAAGTAACAAACAAAAGGGGGTTGAACCTATTGGAAATTAGTACGTGTTTTAGCCATAGTTTTGGAGAAGGGCTACCATCCCAAGGAGGTGTTGCACTTGTGACACTTAAGGTAATGATTCTCCCACCCCATGAGATGAAATTTAATTAATTCAAATCTCTATCCTAACAAATGGTTGATCATGTTTTTTAATATGATTGGAAATGAAATTCTTATTTATTCCTAGACTCTATTATGCCAACGCTTAGCGCTTGACATCTGATAATATTTCATAGCGCACAATCTTCAATTACTAAAAAAAGATAAGAAAGGGAAAAAGCGGATAACGGTGATGAAGCTCGACATGAAAAGAGTGTATTATAGAGTTGAATGATGCTTTATATTTCGACTCATTGAGAAAATGGTGTTGCTTGAAAAGTTTATCTCCATGATTATGAGTTGCATTACTTTAGTCCACAATTTAGTACTTATTAATGGAGTGGTCTGATGTGAGGTTCAACCTTCAAAAGGGATTCTTCAAGGTGACCCCTTGTCCCCGACCTTGTTTCTTTGTTCACATACTCTGAGCAACATTCTTCAAGCTTCAGAGAGATCTATGGCCATTAGAGAATTCCGATTCAGACATCGAACCTCACCCCGTCACACCTCCTCTTTGTAGATGATTGCCTCTTGTTTGTAAAAGTTAACCTTCGTGAGCTTCACAACTTGAAGTATTATGTGGACCAATAACGTAAGGAAAGTGGGGGCAATTGATAACATATCAATACTAAGAAGCCCTGTTTTTGCTTTAGCCTAAATAATGCTCTCTGTTTGAAGCATTAGTTGTCTCGAACTTTTAAGATCCCATATGGCAATGACCCTTTACCTTATTTGAAAAATTGGTGTGTAAGGCGAAAGCCTTCCTTAAATTAGTGATCTGCACACAGCTAAGATGAGTAGTTTGGATCCTCAAGTCCCCTGACCATCATTCTTGAGTGTCTCTTTGCCTAAGCTATGTGGTTTGGATCCTCCCTTTCTTTCAGGATCATTTTTTAGGACGGATTTTCTTTAAAGGATTGGGCTAGTGGGAAAGATTTCCAAGGGTTGACGCTGGTATGCTTATGCTCCTTCATTGCTTATATTACCTATGGACGGTCAGAAATGACTTGGTTTTCAGATGAAAATCTTGATCTCCATACAAGGTGATCCATATTGCATTAATTGCTTGTAAGGAGTTTCTTTTAGCAAAGGCCCCCACTACCCAAATCATTGCCTTCCCCCCGCCCACCCTCCTTTGTTAAAGTAAATTTGGACTTCTCTTGGAATGCCTCCAAGAAGGTGCGGTCTTTGATTTTAATAGTATGGGTAGTGTCCTGGAAGGTAAAGCTACGGCCCTTTGGTATGGTATGGTCTGCTCGAATGCATTTATGAGGGTACTGACTTTACGGAGGCTGAAATGCATTGTTTGGAGCTGGTCAACTTGATCAATGAACCGACAAGGATTTGATTTTCCCCCTCTCTATCCAGGGTCTTGTTGAGGATACCCACAATCTTAGCTTCTCACTTTTATGTTTGTAATTTCTCCTTTATTTCTCACTTTTATGTTTTTTTTTTTTAAGAAATGGATGAAAAGATGTTTCCTTCACCCATTTTTCTAAAAACTCTCTTTCTCTGTTTTGGACCGAAGAAGAGAGGGCAAGAGGTTTGGATTTCTAATTATAAAGCAAATAACTACTTTACACTTCCATATTATGATTTTTTTTTTTTTTTTTGGTAAAGCATAGTAGGACTTTAAGCACATGCTCATTAAAGTTCAGCACAAAAATAACTGAAAATCAATTTTGACCAAAACACATAAATGACTCTTAATCTCTTTTTGGTTTTTGTGTTTTATCAAATTTTTTTTTTAATAGAAACAGGCTCCATAAATTATACCAAATGCAACCAAACTGTTTTTGTGAATAAAAAAAAAATGATACCAAAGAGGGCCTAAACTATGAGATAAATGTAAATAATTCTAACTTTGTGAGCTTTCCTTTTTGTCCTTATATAATCTGCTAATAAAATTTACTAAAGATTTCAATGTAATAGTTTGACTGACATAGCATAGGTCAAATCTCACTAAGAGTGAATTGTCATTTACATTTTCATCCCAAGGGATTGCGTGGTTAGCAAAGACCAACACCTAAAAATTAAGAGGTCATGAGTTCTATTCTCCTTGGCGCCTAATTATATATATAAAAAAAAAATCCTATTGCAAGTCCTGTCTTAAAATATATTACTTTAATTCACAAAAATTGATAAATTTTAAAGGGAAGAGGTTTGTTTTCAACTATTGGATGAGCATGACCATGTACAGTACACGACGTCTCACCTCCATCTAATGGTTGAAAGCATGACCCTGGCACGAAACTATTTACTAAAATTTAAAAGAGCAAGAGATCGCTACCTGGTCGCGAAGCCCATACATAGGGTGAAATGATGGCCTCGCACATTTGACCCCCGCTCTGTCTATCACAAGAACCACAGTACCCCACAAAATTCTTTCACCCTAATTCTTAATGTTTGATCTTTCATGGTATGATAGGCATCTATGAGTGGTATTTCTTTTTTTTTTTTTTTTTTATAAACTTATGGGTGGAATTTCATGGTATAACTTATGGTTCAGTCGTTCAATATTAATTGGAAACATTTGATACCATTGATCCCACCTCTACATTGCCTCTGTTGGTGCCCAATCATCGAACTCTCACCCAACTAAACATTGTTGGCAATTCAATTGGAAATCCAGGCCAATCCAGGCCCACAGGAATTGCAAGTAGAGGAACCTTTTCAGGCCCATTTGATATATTTTTTGGAGTCCTAAAGACTTAAAGCTTGGTTTATGAGGTAAAAAACTTGATCACTATATTAGAACGTACCGAGCACAATAGAAGTTTTACCAATACTTTCCCTTTAAAGATCCATTTGTTTCCTTGGAAAAATGTGGAAAAGAAATTTCTTCTGAAATATGATTTTTTTTTTCTTTTCTTGACTTAAAATATATATAAAAAAATTTTTTAGCAAAATATCATTCATACGATTACTTTTACAACAAAGAATTTATGAAATTCTAAGAAAAAAAAAATGTAACACAATCTCACTCTTACTTTTGCCAATTCAATAGTGAAGGTTTTATTTTATTTGTTTGAGAATTTTTTGGCAAATAATTGTCCAATACTACATCATAGCTAGAAGAGTACATCAAAACTTAATCAATATTAAAATCCTTTCCACTTGACAATCCCCCCCCC
>NW_024868916.1:0-16551 GCF_013358625.1 Macadamia integrifolia
CTGCGACACTACATGGTGGCTTATCCAGTATGTTTGATCTCAAGGATGGATCCAATCAAGTACCTCTTTGAGAAACTAACTCTAATAGGAAGGATGGCCTGGTGGTTGCTCCTGCTATCAGAATTTGACATCACCTATGTACTTAGAAATCTATCAAGAGGTAAGCCATAGCTGATCATTTGGCTGCCCACCCCACAGAAGATGGAAGAGCCCTGGACGATGCCTTTCCCAATGAAGAAATCATAGTAATAGAAGAAGAAGAAGACACAACTAATGAATGGCAATTGTTCTTTAATGGAGCAGCTAATCAAAAGGGGCATGGTGCGGGAATATTGCTTGTCACTCTTGACGGTCATTATTTGCCTTCATCATTCCGCCTTGATTTCCCATGTACCAATAACATTGCTGAATATGAAGCTTGTGCCTTGGGACTCGAAACTACCCTAACCATCGGGCTGTATGGAGATTCATCCATTGTCATTTGTCAGATGCAAGGAAAACAAAAGACCAGAGATGAAAAGCTGAAGTCCTATCAAGAACATATGGAAGAGGTAATTAAACACTTTGTGAAGATCTCATTCGAGTACTTCAATAAAAATAACAACAGGTTCATCGATGCCCTTGTGACCTTGGCTTTCATGGTAGAAGTCCGACCATTCTTGGTAGAACAAAGAAGCAGGCCCATTTATCATAATTCGGTGAACTCTCTCACCGTAGATGGTTAGTCTTCGTTCGCTCATATTGTGGATTTCTTCAGAGAAAGAAAATACCCGGTTAAAGCTATAGAAAGAGAAGAAATTTCTGATAAGATATGCCACCCAGTTTAACCTTCAAGAAGACTTGTTGTATAAGAGGTCCTTGACGGAATACAGTTGCTGTGTGTGGATGAAGAACAATCTACAACCATCATAGAGGAAATTCATCAGGGCCTCTGTGGATCCCATATGAATGACAAGATGCTTGGTAAGAAGATTCTTAGGCTGGGCTACTATTGGAATACAATGGAAGCAGGCTGCATGAGTTTTGTCAAGAAATGTCACAAATGTTAGATATTTACCAATATCATACATATCCCGCCAATGGAGTTGCACTCACTCAGTTCTCCTTGGCTATTCTCTACTTGGGGCATTGACATCATTAGGAAGATCAACCCCAAGACATCCAATGGTCATGAGTTCATCTTGGTAGCTATCAATTACTTTACTAAGTGGGTAGAAGCCCAATTATATGCAATCCTCACATATGCTAAGGTAGCAAAATTCATCCAAGAAAATATCATTTTCCGATATGGAGTACCTCAAGAGTTGATATCAGATCAGGGATCCCACTTATGGGGTAAGACTGATAAGATTTGCATAAAGTTTGGTATCAGAAGGCACCGCTCTACCACTTACAGGCCACAGACCAATGGGCTAGTAGAAGCAGCTAACAAGAACATCATGGTGATCTTACAAAAAAATGGCTGAAACACGTAAGGATTGGGCGGACAAGTTGCCACTAGCTTGTGGGCATATCGGACCTCTGTACAATCCTCGACAGGGGCAACTCCTTTCTTCTTGGTATATGAGGTTGAGACAGTGCTACCCGTGGAAATCATAGTACCATCACTAAGGGTGCTTCTTGATAGTCAGTTACCTGAAGGAGAATGGGTGAAGGCCAGACACGACGAGCTCAACTTTCTTGATGAAAGGTGAATAAAAGCCATGGACAACCTAAAGAAATATCAACTGAGAATGGCAAGGGCCTTCAATAAGAATGTAAAGCCCCGTCACATAGAAGAGGGAAAACTTGTTCTTCGAGAGCAAAGAGCCCCAATTCATGACCTAAGAGGAAAATTCAGGCCCAACTGGAGTGGCTCGTTCACTGTCAAATAAATTCTACTAGGCAAAGCTATGAAACTCATAGACCACAACGGTGAAGAAAGACCTGGACTGGTCAACATGGACCAACTCAATAGATACTATATCTAATAGGGTGAATAGCCCGAACTACACTAGATTTGATTCCTCTCAAGGCATACGTAGGCAACTTGACATATGCAAGTGCAGTGTCAACCAAGTCAAAGCAATAAATTGGTTCCTAAATTAATAATCAAGGTATATTAAAAGATCATCATAGTTTATGTCCCCCAAGAATCACCATTTGGCATGCAAGGCCATTAGGTATCTGCCATTCACCTATAGCCCTTCAAATTCTTATCTAATTTTATCTCCCGAAAGTTACCACTTGGTACCAGTATGTCAAGACCAGTTCATTCCCCAACCTTAATTAGTAAAAAAAAAAAGAGTATGTTTGATGCAACAATGGTGAAGGTTTGGTTGTGTCAATAGCTAATGAGTGATACTTGGTAAATTATCGCCTTCCCTTTTGTTTGTGGTGGTTGCAGGAAAAGTCAAGGACTCGTTGGATGAGACATTAAGAAACTAGACCTTGGACATAAACATGAGGGCACAAGACTACTAGAATCCGTGAATATGTCAATGCTCAGCCGAATCGAGTGCATAAAGCTACATCACCATGTACTCCAACAAGTGTGTCAACACTAGGATACCAATCTTCATATGTTTCAGTTTGGGTTAGTTGCGATCTGTCCAACTCTCAAGGAATTCTGAGTTTATTCATTATCTCCACCTAAGAGCAAATTGATTCAACCACCTTGAAGAAAGATCACTCAGAAGATATTCAGGACTTTTTCGAATGGGAAAAGGAGGAAATGAAACAATTCATCAGATATGGAAAGATTGATATTCTGAAGGTGACTAGGATCTTTAGTCAATACCTACCACTGGGGGGAATCCATCAGCAAAGGTCACAGGATGCTTATCTACTATGCATGATAGCTCGCTATGTTCTTCGAACTCCAAGATGTGGTGCACCAACTGTCCTAATAGAAGTGATAAAGTAATTGAAGAAAGGAAGAGATATCATTTCCACAGTCCTTGCAGAGGCATTTAAAGGACTTGATGACATGAGCCATAGCCATAGGTTCAGACTTAATCATTATCGTGGAAGCCCTGCTGTTTTCCTACTATGGCTACTTGAGAAGTTGAAGCTAAATAGGCCATTAAAAGAATGCCGACTTGGAGCTCTTTGCTACCAAGAAAGGAGGGAAGCCTCGGAGTTCAAGCTCATAGTTGATTGGAAAGAGTACCTACAAGGAAGAACTACAAAGGACATTGCATGGAGATGACCAGGGAAGCCACAGGAGGATCTTTTGATGAAGACCCCTGGATACAATTACATCAGGATGATGGGATTGACTCATACGTCTTTTTACTTGCCTACTTACATCAGCCGACAGTATGGACTAGAAGTAGGCGACCCCGAGGAGTTGGTGAACTTTTACCCACCCCAAGAATTGTCTCCCCATATTGTTACCTATCTATCCCCTTTATAGTAGGGAAAGTCATTTTATTATAATTCATTTGGTAGTGAAATGAGGAAATACTTGGATTTTCATGTTATCCCGATTGTTCTATTGAAGTCTTGAGTTGTAGAATTAATTTTGCCTAAACATTCCCAAACCATAAATAAAAGGAAATTTTCTTTGTGTCAAAAATAGGTTTCCATCCATAAAATGCTAAAATAAAAAAAAAAATGAACAAACAAGGGTAGGGAAAAGAAAAAGAAAAAATATACATGTGTTTGTGCTTACAGGAACTACAAGAACAAAACCCTAAGGGCCGAAATCCTCATCTGAACTATACTTTGAGTCACCCTCATGGAATGACGAGGAGCTCAGGGATGCCAGTCTAGTATTCTCCAGTCTCTGGGTTAAATCTTGAATCAATGCATGTTGTTAGGCATTCTCCTATTGGTAGGAGCTGACTTGCCTCTCCAAGGCCACAATCCTTCAGTCCTACAAAATATAGGAGAGGATCAAGAAGAAAAGTAATGAAAGAAGAAGGGCAAAAAGAAAAAAAGAGATAGAAAATACCTTGGCAATCATCACCTCACACAAGCCATAATGCATCCTCCTGATCTCAAAATAGACCTCCGGGGATACCTGAGAAAGAGCGTATTAGTCAAAGGAGGTCAAAAGTCAATTGAGGGATGGTTAGATACTTACATAGTCATAAGGAATGGACAGCCCAAGGGAAGCATCTACGTCTGTTCTCCGCTCCAGAAGATGAGAGAGGATAGGATTGGCTGCGTTGGGGTAGCACCAACCTGGGAAGCCATGGAAGGGGATGGTGGCTATCCTGAGAGATCCACCCACACTAGTAGAGGGTCCAATTTGCAATGGACAACAATGCTGATGTAAGACTGAACTGTAGAAAGATCTATACATCGTGTTTTCCCCTGAAAGAACATCATTCAAGACCAAGGCAAAAAGAAATTGAAGCATGAAGGAAATACTCAAGAAAGGGCAACATACCACTAGACCATTAGGGCCAAGAAGGGTGCATATTGTCTCCTCCTTAAGGAAGGTTTTGTAGTCCCTATCCCAATCAAGGAATGATTCATTCCATACTCCATTGGCCAACCTCTCAATCTGGTCTGTAGGAATGCACTCTGGACAATGGATGGTGGGAGGAGGGACCTGATTCTCAAATAGGTACCTAGCCAAAGCAACTTCGTCAAGGTTTGGGAATGTAAGAGGTTGGAATGGCATCCAAGTGACCTACAAATCCAAGAAGAAGTAAGTACATCACAGGACAGGAGGAAATTTAATGACAAATGTCGCATACTCTGTAAGGCCATTCAGAAGAGAATGAGTAGTTGTCCCTGAAGGATAGCATCGGCCCCTAAGGACCCGATTGTTTCCCCATCTTGTGACTATGGGAAAAGGCAATGCTCAAGGGTCCTTCAGCCTGGGGGCTATAATCTCCAGATGCTTAAAGCACCAGGGCTGATTTAAAAGATCAAAGTAAGGAAATGCAACCAAATGAAAGGAAATGAGTACAAGAATTAACTGGAGAATGTAGCCCGCTCCCTTGAGACCTCAGTCTCCATATGATAATAGGTTTAGGGTCCACAAAAGGTATGCATAGGCGGCCCTGCCCCAATCCCAAGAGTCTATCTCCTCAAGATTCTGGAAGAAGGCTACTAGGCGAATATCCACCCTTCCTCGGAGATCACTAAAGAGACACTAACCCACAACAAAAAATAGAAAAGACAAGTCACCTGTGCAATGTTACCAGGGTTTACCCCCAGGCTAGTGCTCCACCAATGTGCACTAATCTCACTAAAGTGGATATGTGTCTGATCATCCGTAATATTAATGCCTGTCAAGTCTGCAAACTCCCTGGCTATCAGAGTCTCAAGAAGGGTTAAGGGTCTCCCCCCATATGGTATGCCTGTTAAAGCATAGAAGCACAGGGGCGTGATGGTGATCTCACCAATAGGAAGATGAAAAGAGTGGGTACTCGGCCACCATCGCTCCATCAGGGCCCCTACCAATGTCGGACTGACTTTTCTGGTCTCTATAAAAGCTAATCGACTCAGGCAAGAGTCAACCAGCTCCTTTGATCTGCGGGGAAGTATCTTATACTATGCTCGAACCATGTTTTGATGGCCATACAGGGCCAAGGTTTGTGGTACACCCCCTAATGCTAAAAAAAAAAATGAGGTTCCAATTCTAAGGTAAAAATAAAAAATTCTTACCACCAAAATACCAGGTTCAAAATTATTTTTGTGGTAAGTGAGAATTATATCACATGAAAATGAAAAGTAAAAATAAAAAAGAAGGTAAAATTCAAATTCATGTGGTAAGTGAAAATTATATCACATGGAAATGGAAGGTAAAAACCAAAGGGAGAGTAAAATTAAAATTCATGTGGTAGGTGAAAATTATATCACAAGGAAAAGAGGAAGATAAAGGTTAAAATTCTATTCGTAGGTAAAGAATTCTTCATAATTAAAATTCATAGCAAAAAGCAAATCAAAAGTAAAAAAGCAAGATTCCAAATCAAAAGCAAAGAGCAAGATTCCAAATCAAAGAGCGAAAAATCAAGAATCAAGGGAAAATCAAGAAAAGAAACAATTGCATTTACTTGGCCCTAGGTGGCCCAATTTCATTGACCCGGCCCTAGGTGGCCCAATTTCATTAACCCAGCTTTAGGTGGCCTAATTGCATTTACCCGGCCCCAAGTGGCCCAGTTTCATTGACCACGCCCCAAGTGGTCCAATTACATTTACCCGACCCTAGGTGACCCAACTTTATTGAATAGGCCCTAGGAGGCCCAATTACATTTACCTAGCCCCAGGTGGCCCAATTTCATTGACCCAGCCACAGCTGGCCTAGTTGCATTTACCCAACCCCAGGTGGCCCAATTTCATTGACTCGGCTCCAGGTGGCCTAATTTCATTGACCCAGCCTCAGATGGCCCAATTACATTTACCTGGCCCCAGGTGGCCTAATTTCATTGACCCAACCCTAGGTGGCCCAATTGCATTTACTCGACCCCAGGTGGCCAATTGGATTTACTTGGCCCTGGGTGAACTAATTTCATTGAACCGGCCCCAAGAGGCCCAATTGCATTTACCCGTCCCCAGTGCCTAATTTCATTGAACTGACCCCAGGTGGAAATTGCATTGATCTAGCCCCAAGTGGCCCAATGTCATTAACCCGGCCCCAGGTGGCCCAATCTCTTTGAATCGGTTCCAAGTGGCCCGATCTCATTACTAATTCCCTTGGCTGGCACATGGAAGCCCAGCTAAGGAAAATTCAATAATCCAAATATTTTTCTTTTATAAGATTGAAAGAGTAACAAATTTCTTTCTTGTAGTCGATGGTCCCAGATAGCCCAGTTTGGGTCGAAAGACCTAGCCTAGAGACCAAATTCCCTAGACTGACATATGGAAGCCTAGCATAGGAAAAGACAAAGATCAAGTACTAACATCTTTTGCAAGACCGGAAGAGCAATGAATTTCTTTCCTACAAATTGGCAATCCAGGTATGTCCCAAACTTTAAAGTATTTAAAAGATATTACCTGTTGCATTTTTCAACTTCGTCAATAATGAGCAAAATGATGGCAGTACATGCTCCGGGTGACAAAATGTGAATTCTTTTCTTTGCCGTTCGACCGTTAGCATAGGCCTCCGCCGAAGAGTGGCATTCTATAGACACCCAATTTTATCACACTCTTTGGCTATGATGAAATGTGGATCTTGGACATGACTTCTTGCTTTTGATCAACAGAGATGATGATTGACTAAGGAAACCCAAAAACATCCCCTACCTAAAAACCCTGTAAACCCCATGCAGGAGAAAAGAGGGTCCAATTTTGACCTTTTATATATGAAGGAATCCGATCAAGATGACCATATGGATGGATAGTACTCAAAAATATAATTCCGATGATATATGGTATGTTAAAATCAGACTTTCGGATCTTCTGCAATCTTCCCTGGAAAATTATATTTTTTCGTGCGCATGTCGCATGCACCAACCCATGCACAATAGCAGGATAACCAACGCACAGTAGCAGGCCAGCCCACCCACAGCCATAGGCCAGCCCACATGCGTAAGTAGGCTAGCCCACACACAGTTGCAGGCCAGCCCGAGCACGAATGCAGGCCAGCCTGTGTAGCACTAGGCCAGCCTATGCGTAGCAGTTGGCTAGCCCGCGCCCGTAGGCCAGCCTATGTGCAACAATAGGCCAGCCCCATGCACCCCTGCTAACCAGTATGCCCCCACTTCTTGTCCCCCGTACGCACCCATGCATGCCCCATGCACCCCTGCCCAGCCTTGTGTGCTGTCGTTAATGGCCGGGATTTGAGTTCTATTGACCCGATGGGTGAAGAGATTTTCTCCTCAATCTCTTCACCCGCTTGCACATTTTACACTGTCCCGCTAGCATACCCTGCTCCGTAACCTCCCATTGGTCCAACAAGGAATCTTTTTACCATATTGGTCTAAAAAATTTACCTTTTCCCCCATTAGCCAAAGAAATTTACCCCCCACCCCATTGGTCTAAAGTTTCTTACTTTCATCCTATTGGTGTAAAGAAATCACTTTTTTCTACCATTGGCTAAGAGAATTCCCTTTCTCTCCCCATTGGTTCAAGAATCCTATAAATAACCCCCCTCCCTTTGGTTTTTCACACCAACACACCACAAGATCCAAGCCTCCAAGTGAGCATCCTAGAGAGAGAAGCTCTGCCCTCTCTCCTCCCCTTCCTCCCTTGAGATTTTTCGAGTCTTCGTAGAGATCTTTATAAGATCCAAAGTGTTCTTCGGGCCTTCGAAACTTCTCAATCCTTTATCTTCTTTGAGTGAGATTTTATATTGAAAAAATTTACCCTTAGTCTCCCATCCCCCCTTGAGGTTCTTCCAGTCTTTGTGGAGATCTTCGTAAGATCCGAAGTGTTCTTCAGATCTTCGATGTGTTCTTCGAATCTTCGATGTGTTCTTTGGGCCTTCGAAGTTCCTCAATCCTTAAGATTAGCCTATCCCCAGCGAAATCTCTGCGAGAGTGCCACCTTAGCCTAGCCCTCCCATAGCTTATTCCTAGCGGAAGCTCTGTTGAATTGACACCTCATTAAAAATCCAGAAGTAGCCCATCCCAAGTGGAAGCTCTATCGAATCGATACCTCAGCTTAAAACCCGAAAGTAACTGTTCCTAGACAGAACTCTATCTGAACATCACCATGTCAATGTCTCTCAAGAAAGGAAGTCCCTTTTGACCCAAAACAGGGGTCCAACACAGGTTTAATTTTTTACCCAAATTATTATAATGTAGAATTTATATTGACCTTGTTTTAGTGTATATAATCATTTAAATTCAGTCAATGTACATATGTGTGATAACTTAGCCATACATGTGGAATAGGAATAAGTTTGGAAATTATTCGTTCTAAAGTAGTAGGAAGACCAGTTGAACTGAGTAGATTGGGTGCCTAACACCTTCCCAACTCTACAACCTGACATTTACCCTAAATCTCTAGACCAGACTAACTTTTGGGCACTCTTCTTAGGAATTGGGCCCACCCTTGGGTCTTAGGCCCATAATCTTAGGTAGAGACTCCAAACCCCTTTTGCATGACCCCAATCCCAATATTAGACCATCATCAAATTTCCATATCAAATGATGAATTTTACACTCTTGCGAAGTAAGCCTCCAAGTATCTCCAAGAGGAAATATGACAGTGTGGGGCCTGCAGGGTAAGCATACACGACACACCCCTCCTTTAAGAAAGAGAAAGAGAGGAGAGAGGACAGAATGAATGCAAGCCTTTTTTTTCCTCCCCCATAAAGGGAGGAAAACACACACACAACACCTCTCCCGGTTGCTACCCTCACACATAAACATGTTAAACTCAACAGTTTAGTTGTCAAAAGATAACTTTAGGAAACCATTCCGGCAATTGATTATGTATTACTAGTTGCCAGGACTGGTCTTCCTAGGATTAGGGGGATCTCATCCTTGGTTGAGAAGGGCTTGGTATCTAACATAATGAAATCAACAGGGAAAATAAAGTCCCCCACCTTAAGTAAGACATTCTCAAGCATCCCTTTAGGAATCATAATAGACATATCTGCCAATTGAAGAGTAGTTCCAGTGGCCTTCAATTCTCCAAACCCTAGTTGCTTATATATACAGTAAGGCAAAAGATTCACACTTATGCCAAGGTCAAGTAAGGCATGCTCAATGTAGGTGTTGCTTATGACACAAGCTATGGTAGGGTTCCCTGGATCTTTATACTTGGCAACTATAGGCTGAGTAATTATAGAACTAATGTTACCTGCCAAGAAAGCTTTTTTGGGCACATTAGTGATATATTTGTGAGTACACAAATCTTTCAAGACCTTTGCATAGGCGGAGATCTGGGATATGGCATCCAAAAGAGGGATGTTCACTTCTACCTTTTTGAAGGCTTCTAAAATCTTTTCCATGGAAGTAGACTTCCTTTTGTTTACCAAGCGATTAGGGAAGGGGACAGGAAGAACATAAGGACTATTAGGGATTTACCCTTTTTCAGAAGAATCATTTTTGGTTTTCTCAACCAAATCTTCTTTAGTTTCAGAAGAATCTTTAGGTTCATTAGAAGAACTTGAAACAAGAGGCACACTTGTATCCTCAATAGAAGGAGAGTTAATAGGAGTAATAGATGGAGACGATTTAGGAACACTCTGTGGGTACTCTTGGCCACTCTTAAGGGCATAAACATCATGATATTGGTTGGAGGGCCCTTGTTGGGTCTGACCTTATGCCACATTCAGTGGTGCATTTGTTGGTGCTTGTGAACTAACAGGTTGATGATACCTATGGTTAGCCTCTGGTTGACTGGGCAAAGTTCCCTTCTCCCTCTAATGCAAAATTGAGACAACTGGGTGAGTTCTCTCATAAGATTTTGATGGCTTGTCATGAGGAGGGTCATATTCTATTTTAAATCACTTACTCTACTTGCCTCTCTAGTGTCGGTAAACCCATGGGGTGGCTGATAAGTTGATAGGAGGGGGGCCTAGGGAAACTAACCTGAGGTGCTACATTTGGCCTAGGAAATGTATTTTGGGCAAAAGGCTGTTATACAAAGGGAGACATTTGGGGTCCAGGTTGACTTTGGTTATGGAAATTGGTTCCAGAAGAAATTTAGGTGATTTCTCCATCCTGGATTGTAAGTGTTACTATATGGATTATTCTAATATAAGGCATTAACAATGTCATTGGAAGTGCCCCCAGAGGTGTTGGGGCATTCTTCTATAACATGTCCAGGGGACTGGCACCAATTGCACATCTTAACTAAACTGACTGATCATGATTCTCTAGGAATAATAACCTCAATCCTTTTGATAAGGCTATCTAAGTGGGCTTCCTTGGCTACTAACCCATCCACAAAATATCTTTTCCCTCCTATGGTTCTTTCACTCTCTTGGGTTGACTCTCACTAACGGGTTTTGTCAGCTAAGTCATGTAAGAATTCCTATACCTTTCTTTTATCTTTAAATGATGTGAATCCCCCAGGGCACATAGACTCTATCATTTGTTTAGTTTAGTAATCAACACCCTCATAAATTATTTGACATAAATGCCATAAGTCCAGGCCATAGTGAGGGCATTCTTGGAGTAGATCCTTGAATCTCTCCATAAGTTTGGAAAAGGACTCACTAGGCTTTTGCCTAAAATGAAGGATATCACTTCTAATCTTATTGGTCTTGTGAGTTGGAAAAAACTTCTTGAGGAAGACAACTGTGAAGTGTTCCCATGTGGTTATAGAATTTTTGGGTAACCCATACAACCACTTCTTAGCTTGGTCTTTCAATGCGAAGTGACGAACCTAAGCTTAACAACATCATCAAAAAGCTGTTGGATCTTAATTAGAACACATACCTCTTTAAATTCCTTTAGAAATAGGTATGCATCCTTAGAGGTCAGCCCATTGAAGTGGGGCAACATAGTGATGTACTGAGATTTGAGCTAAAAATAATTACCCTGGACTTATGGTAGACTATGCAAGAAGGTTGGGTTGCTCTAGCTGGGTAGAACCTATCTTTCAAAGATTTAGGTGGAGGGTTTCCCTGTTGGTCTGGGTCTCCCATAATGAAAGTTATTGATGAGAGTATACATATAGGATCCCTACTTGTTGGATTTCTTCTTTCTAACCGATTTATAGTGTTATGTACCCACCCAACACTCATGCAACAAGACATTATCCACAACTAGAATAAAACTAGAACAAAAGAATGGAAAATATTATTTTTATTTTTGAATTTTTTTGGCATTTTGCGAGCTTACCAGTAGGGATTCAAGGTTGCTCAATTCTTGAGGTACTGCTACAGGGCGAAACCTATCTTTACCATACTATGAGGCTTGGTGACCTCCACCGATACAACTATTATTGCAATTTTTTATTCTCAAGAATTCAATAAATGATAAAAGTAAAAGAAAATAAAGCATTCCAATTTACCAAAAGAAAGTGAAAAATAACATGGAGTTGTTTCCCTGGCAACGGCGCCAAAGACTTGTTTGAATTTTAAAAGCAACTGCAAGCGTACAGATTAGTGTAGCTAACAGGTCAAACGTAGCTCAACCACTTTATTTTTAGCTTCTTTTAGTAATGTAAGAGTGTACAGATTGATTGATTGTGATCTAATTCTAAATACCGTCCTAGCACAAATGCATCTAAAAGCATCCTAACCAACACATATTGGGAAATTGGAATTGAAATTGCAATAAAAATTGAATGACCTAACCATTCACATCTAACCCTAACTATTCGTCATCTAGGAATTCAAATACTCAAACCACGTAATTAAAAAGAAAATAACTGAAAGTAAATGGGTTGAAATAAAAAGTGTTGAAAAGTAAAAAAAAAAAAAAAAGTGCAAATAAAGGGGACAATGCCAGAGAGAGGTACACAAGTAGGTTTCTCTACTTTGCCTAAGGGATGCACCATAAATAATATGAGCTTCCCTACTTGACTAGAGAGTTACTCTTACAAAGGCTGTTCTACTTAGCCTTAGGAAAATGGAGGCAAAGTAAATGACTAAAAGTAAATAACTGAAAGCAAAGGCAATAAAAGGATGGTTCCATAGCTAGAGAGGGGCAAAGCCAAGAACCTTGGGGGAAAGGGAAAGCATCAAAGTAAAAATTGAAATTTAAATCCTAAATTAAGAATGAATGGGTAGCAAGAAGAGGGAATGAGAGGGGGGGTGAGAAGACTTATGAAGAAGCCCACTTACCCGAACTTCAATCCTTAAACTGAAAATTTGATTGATTTGAGATACTACCAACTCTAAAAATCAGATCTAGAATGAACCAAATCCGAAATTGCTAGGCTCAGAGAAAACAAATCTAGAAGAGAAAAACTGAACTTGAAAGAGATGCTCCACAACTTGATCTTGTCACCGAGAACTAAACCTAGAACTTGAAATTGAAAATTACAACTTCAATACCATAAACAATAAAATAAAAGACTGAATTAAAAACAAAAGTAATTGCATTCATTAAATAAAAGAAAAAACATTACATAAATCTTTAAACCAAAACCTTAAACAAAGAACTAGAGAATTAGAACTAGAGGAGAAAAAATCTAGAGAAAAAGAGAAAAACTAGAGAAGCAAACGTGTGCTCTCTTCCCTCTTACACAATTTTCTTTTATAGGGGGGAAGGGAGAAGCTCCAATGATTTTGGGTTTCCTAATTAAGTGGAATCTCAATTGGTAGGTGATACGCTCCAATTGACCGGCCAGTGGTGTGTGGACACGTGGCACCCAACTAGAGGATATCTTCAAAGTAGATATCCAGGAAACCACATGTGACCACGAACTTCGGAGAACAGGATCACGACGAGACTGGAGTCCTCAAGTAGAAGAGACATACTAGGACTCTATTTACCTATAGGAGGGATAATACTCGAAAAGTGAATATTCCTCGGGTAGGAAGGGAAACGTGAAGGATGGAGTCCTCCAAAATCGCTCCAAGAGTAGGAGGACGTTTCCTACTAGGACTCTGGGGGGAGAACCATGTAAGAGGAGATCCGTAAGATAGAATCGGGTAAGGAAAAACTAACTCACAATTACTCTCTAAAACATTGTTGCACAGGTCTCTAACTTGGGCGTCAGAGGACTAATCCCGGAGTCACCTCTGGGCCTCTTCCTTCTATGCTTGTGCAGGATTGACATTTGACCTTCCATAGATTCTTGATCACTATAGTAGTATAGACACCCAATTTTGTCACTCTCCTCTAGCTATGATGAGTTACGAATCTTGGATGCAACTTCTTGCTTCCGATCGATAGAGATGATAATTGCTTGAGGTAATCCAACCCAAAAACATTCCATGCCCACCAAAAATCTCAAAAACCATGTGTGAGAGAAAAGAAGGGCCCAATTATGACATTTCATATACTAATAAATTTGGTC
The DNA here is from genome assembly GCF_013358625.1 of Macadamia integrifolia. Taxonomy (NCBI): domain Eukaryota; kingdom Viridiplantae; phylum Streptophyta; class Magnoliopsida; order Proteales; family Proteaceae; genus Macadamia; species Macadamia integrifolia. Next base: position 13,810 of record NW_024868916.1, read on the forward strand.
CTAGGTGAACTTACGGATGCATAGTACTTAGAATTATGATTCCAACGATATATGGTACGTAAAAATTGGACTGTCGAATCTCCCGCAATCGCTCCTAAAAAATTACATCTTGAAACACCTAGTCGCGGGCATCCTTGCCTGCCACGTAAGCACCCCACCTGCCTTGTGCACCTATGGCCTACCTAGTATGGACCCCGCCTGCCTTGCGTGCCCATAGTCTGCCCCTCATGTAGCCCGCCTGCCCCACGCCCCTATGGCTTGCCTCGAACGCACCCCGCCTGCCCCGCACGCCTATAGCCTACCTTGCACACACCCTGCCAACCTCTCACGCCCTTACTATCGACTCCCCCTAGCCAGCCTCCCGTGCCTCTGCCAATGCCCTATGCCCCTACCAGACTCTTGCACCCCTGCCAGTGCCCCGTACCCCTGCCAGCCTCCTGTGCCCTCGCTAGTGCAGTGCACCCTGCACCCCTACCAGCCCTGTGTGCCCCCACCAGTGCCCTATGTGCCCTTCCTAAAGCATGCTCTATTGGCCTCATTTGCCCTGCTTGCCTCGTGCAACCCTGCCCAGCCTCACATGGCATCACCTGCCTCGCGTGGACCCCTACCTAACCCTTGCACCCATGTATGCCCTGTGCACCCCTACCCAGCCTCATTTACCACTGTCAATGGCCGGAATATCCATTCCAATGACTGGATTGGTGAAGAGATTTTCTTTTCACCTGCTTGTGCACTCTACATTGTACCGTTGGTGTACCCTACTCCGCAACCTCCCATTAGCCCAAAAAGGCATCTTTTTACCTCATTGGCCCCAAAAAAATTAATTTTTTCCTATTAGCCAAAGAAATTTACCTTTCACCCCATTAGTCCAAAAATTTATATTTTCACCCTATTGGTTTAAAAAAACCACTTTTAACCCCATTGGCCAAGGAAATCCCTCTTTCCTCCCTATTAGTTTAAAAAATCTATAAATACCCCCTCCCTTTGGTTTTTTACACTTAAGCCTCCTAGGAGCATCCCTTGTAGAGAAGCTCTACCCCCTCTCCTCCCCTTCCCCCCTTGAGGATCTGCAAGTCTTTGGAGAGATCTTCGAAGTGTTCTTCGGCGCCTTCGAAGTTCTTCAATCATCTGCCTTTTTTGAGTGAGATTTTGTGTAGGAAGAAGTTTCCCCTTAGTCTCCCACCCCCTTTTAAGGTTCTTCAAGTCTTCAGAGAGATCTTCAAAAGATCCAAAGGATCTTCAAAGTGTTCTTTGGGCCTTTGAAGCTCCTTCATCCTTAGAGTCAGTTTATCTAGCGGAAGCTCTGCCAGAGTACCACCTCAGCCTAACCCTCCCATAGCCTATCCCTAGTGGAAGCTCTACCAGAGTGCCACCTCAGTCAAAATCTAGAAGTAGTTCATCCTTAGCGGAAACTCTACCGAATTGACACATCAGTCAAAATCTGAAAGTAACCAGTCCTAGTTGGAACTCTATCTAAACATTACCATAGTCAGCATCTCTCAAGAAAGAAAGTTGGAGGTCAAAACCATCTTCCCCTGAGCCAGGAGAATTTGCAAGCCAGTTCGTGTCGGCACTAATCGGGATTCCACCCTTCTTGACCTAATACAGGGGTCAAGTTCAGGTATAATTTCTTACCTATATTAGCATAATGTAGAATTTATATTAACCTTGCTTTATGTATATAATTATTTAAATTCAGCCAATATATATGTGTGTGATAACTTAGCTATGCATGCAAAATAGGAATAATTATGAAAAATGTTCGTGCTTAAGCATCTAGTAGGAAGATGAGTTAAACTGGATAGATTGGGTGCCTAACATCTTTCCAATTCTACAACCTAACACATACCCTAAATCTCTAAACCAGACCAACTTTTGGGCCCTTTTCCCAGGAATCGAGCCCATCTAGGTTCTAGGCCCATAATCCTAGGTGGCGACTCCAAACCCTTTTGTATGATCCTAATTCCCCGTATTAGACCATCATGAAATCCCTGTCTGAAAGATAACCTTTACACTCTTATGAAATAGGCCTCCACATTTCTCCAAGCGGCGATACGACATTATGGTGCCCGTAGGTAAGTACACATGACACACCCCTCCATAAGGAAAAGAAAAGAGAGGAGAGAAGGCCAGGACCTCCAAAAGGTCTTTTTTTTGGGCCACTACCCTCACAGTGGTGACTCCATTGGGGACTTGTCAAGCTTTCAACACTAGATGCTACCATCAAATGCAAGAACATTTTCCACCACATATGTTTGAAAATATGCTTGGCCAACCCCATGTTTGTAATTGTATTCACTAACCACATCATGCATCATGCACAAAGTGAAATCATTTGACAAGGGACTCCTTGTCATGCCCACACCCTTGGGGAGATAAGTGCATATCATGGAGAGTACTCTGAGAGAAAATGATAGTCGTTTCCTATACAAGGGTGTGGGGTATTACCAAACGGTGAGGATATTCGTAATTGTGCCAGCACCCTCGGGGAGGTTTGTGCACTTTATGACATTCTGAGATCGAATAATGATATTTCCATATTACACTTTTGCACACAATCACTCATGGTTCCACCACCCCGTGGCCAGTTACTTAACCTTATGTGTAGTCACGAGTAATGGGCAAGGAAGTCACCCCTTGATCTCGTACCTCTGGGTATATCAAAAGGATCATGTAGCTCACGTATATAGATCCTGTCAAGGAAGCCTTGCTGGTCCTATTGCATCCACTGCATACTCGCAT
>NW_024868916.1:16593-16694 GCF_013358625.1 Macadamia integrifolia
GCAAGTCAGGCCAACCGGTCAAAGAGGAGTTTCACCTACCCGACCAAATGGTCAATAAGGAACTATTCCCAAGTTCCACCACCTAGAGTAGTGATTGAATA
>NW_024868916.1:20322-49604 GCF_013358625.1 Macadamia integrifolia
CCGTGAAGCAGTCTTAAAGTCTCCCACTATTGTGCAAGTGTCGATCGAGATAGATCCAACACATCTCATAAAAAGAGTAGGGGCAACCTGTGTGATGCAGTCATTGATGTTTTCAGAATTTGAACTCCCCAAAGGAGCCAGGAACAATAGGGCTTTGCCCATCATAGTAGAACGTTTGACAAAATGGTGCCTCAAGTCCTCATTGACAATGGGTCTACTTTGAATGTTCTATCTTTGAGGTCAGCCAAGAGCATCAACATCAATATGGAAGAGATGAGGCAGTCAAATAGATAATATGGGCATATGATAATACCAAAAGAGAAGTCCTTGGAATTCTCACCCTTGCCATGATAATTGGCCCGGTGAAGTTTGACATTGATTTCCAAGTCATTGACATACCAGCGTCTTTCAACATGCTCCTAAGAAGACCTTGGATGCATTATGCAAGGGCTGTAGCTTCTATCCTCCATCAAAAAATGAAGTTCATTCATGAGGGGAAAGTGATAACAATGACTGTAGATATTGAGGTGGTCAACACCTTAGCCAATGTTGAAAAGGGAGAGAAACAAGACCATGAAGTCCGACTTAGTGGTTTTGAGTTAGAAGTGACTTGTGCGACCATCACCAAAGAAGCATCAGAAGAAAAAATCCCTACTGACTAAATCTATCTAGAGCCCGCCGGTGAGCCAAATGATGAAGAACATGCAATACTTACTAGAATGGGACTAGGGAAGTATCATAAAGGTGTCTCAAGGCTACCTACTACGGTGGTGAGCAAGGGAAGAAGCGGTCTAGGGTACACTCCTCCAACTCTCAGACAAAAAAGCAACAATGTCGGCAAGGGGCAGAAGATACTAAGAATGACCAGGAAAATATCCGCCTCTTACTACCCCACTCTCAATGGGTATTTTGTAAGGGAAGGAGAAGATTTCTCCTTTTTCTGTAATGTTGAGCCATGGTTTGACGAAACCGCCACAGAGATGCAACCAGGATTCGAGGTTTTCTTTTAAGATGAGTTCGACTAGGCAAGAGGTAGAACAACAACAAGCCAAGGAAAGAGAATAGAACAACTACATCAATGGAATAGTGGAAGTAGCATTGATTGAAGATAAGTTCTCCTCTAACAACCCTACAACACTGATCCGGTCAAAGGAAATACCGAGCCCTAGAGTCCTCCTGAAGAGAGAGTGGAAAAAGAAGGTAAGACTCATCTGAAGTTTGCAACTTTCCACTAATCTAAAGAACCACATCTATTCATTTTTGCGAGAACCATGAGCTCAGGAATTACATGAGCTCAAGCCCAGACCCTTTCGAGGAAGGAGTGTATATGCAAAGCAAAGAAAAGCACAAAGAATGATGGTCTACATGCATTTTACTTGAATCAATTGCAATGGGAAGACCTGTGATGGTGGTCAAAGATTTGATCGAGGAGCAGGGATGGCCTCAATCAGTAGGCTAAAAAATTTGGACTTTATAAAAAGGGGATTGAGCACTCTCCACCAATCCTCACCACTCAAGAAGTTCAGCTTTAGAGAATATGAAATAGATCAGCTTGTATTTATAAAGAAGCAAGCACCTATCAAAGAGAACCATGTCAGCACCACTGAAGAAATAGTAGCAACTTTCCTGGAAGAAGAAGAAAGCCCCCTGCCAAATCTGCTCATCCATCAAGCCATTAACCCACTCCTGAACTGGACTAGCATTTGGGAGAAATTCAAGTATACTCATGCTACTGAGTCAACCAGTCTGAATACCACTGATAAAAGCATCAAATCAGTTATCGAGTCTATAGTCGAGTCAGTTTTTGAGTCTTCTGTTTATGATTATAAGTCGGGCTTCTCTCTCGAGGAAAGTCCAGAGTCCGTGTATGTTGAGTCTGTTACTCCTTCTTTTATGAATGAAATTTCTGATTTCAAGTATGACTTGCCTCTTTTTTCTGATGATGATCTTAATAAATATTAAGAGTTATTAAAATAATGCAAACCAAAGAAATCTCAACCCATCTGTGAGGATACCTGGGTTATTCATCTAGGAACCGACTAATGCCTTCGAGAGGTAAAAATTGGTACCACCCTAGATGATGAAGAAGCAGAACAGATGATTAGTCTTCTAAAGGAGTTCGTCGAAGTCTTTGCTTGGTCTTATGAGGATATGCCTGGTATAGACCCTAATATCGTGCAACATCGATTACCGACCTACCTTGGAGCAAAGCCAATGAAACAGAAGCTCAGAAGAATGCATCTAGAATGGATTAAAAATATCAGAGAAGAAGTTGTAAAGCAATGGAATGCAGGGTTTTTACAAGTGGTAAAATACCCCCAATGGTTGGCCAATATAGTACCAGTTCCAAAGAAAGATGGCAAGGTACAAATGTGCATAGACTTCTGAGATCTTAACAAGGTAGGCCCCAAAGATGACTTTCTATTACCTCACATTGACGCATTGGTGGACAACACAGTAGGAAATGCCTTGTTATCATTTATGGATGGATTCTCGGGATACAATCAAGTGAGCATGCACCCAGAGGATCATTAGAAGACAACCTTCACCACTCCATGGAGAACCTATTGTTATAAGGTGATGCATTTTGGACTAAAGAATGCTGGGGCAACTTATCAAAGAGAAGCTATAGCCATATTGCATGACATGATGAACAAAGATGTGGAAGTCTATGGGATGATATGATAGTGAAGTCAAGAGATCAGCAGGGGCATATTCCTACACTAAGATGATTCTTTGAAAGAATCCTCAGAAGTGTGTATTTGGGGCAACGACAGGAAAATTGTTGGGATTCTTGGAAACTAAGAGGAGCATCAAAGTCGATCCTATCAAGATAAAAAAATCCAAGAAATGCCCATGCCTCGGCCTAAGAAGCAGATACGAGGATTTCTAGGTCACATCTAGTATATCAGCAGGTTCATAGCACAGTTGACTATGATCTACAAACCAATTTTCAAGCTGCTGAAGAAGGATCAACCCATGGAATGGAATGACCAATGCTAACAAGCTTTTGATAAGATTAAAGGATACCTCATGAACCCACCAGTATTGACACCACCGGTGGAAGGAGAACCACTTCAGTTATACTTATCAGTGGGAGAATATTCCATGGGCTCATTGCTAGCACAAAAGGAAATAAAAAGTGGGTAGAACATGCCATATACTACCTCAGTAAGAAGTTTTTGGAGTATGAGACACGGTACACATCTTTGGAAAGAATGTGTACTGCACTGATTTGGGCAACAGAAAGGCTACGACACTACATGGTAGCTTATCCGGTACGTCTAATCTCAAGGATGGATTCAATTAAGTACCTCTTTGAGAAACCAACTCTAATAGGAAGGATGGCTCAGTGGTTACTATTGTGATCAGAGTTTGACATCACCTATGTTGCTCAGAAATCTATCAAGGGGCAACTATAGCTGATCATTTTGTTGCCCACCCCACGGAAGATGGAAGACTCTGGATGATGACATCCTAGATGAAGAGATCACGGAAATAGAAGAAGAAGATGTAGCTAGTGAAAGGTAGATGCTCTTTAGTGGAGCAGCTAATCAAAAGGGGTGTGGTGCAGGAATATTGCTCATCACCCCTAATGGCCTTTACTTGCCTTCGTCGTTCTGCCTCGATTTCCCCTGTATCAATAATATTATTGAATATGAAGCTTGTGCATTGGGAATGAAAACAACCTTGACTATTGGGGTGAAAAGGATCAAGGTGTATGGAGATTCATCCATTGTCATTTTTCAGATCCAAAGAAAGTGGAATACTAGAGATGAGAACCTGAAGCCATATCAAGAACATCTGGAAGAAGTGATTGGACACTTTGAGAAGATCTCATTCGAATACTTCCAAAGAGATAAAAACCGATTTTTCGATGCCCTTGCAACCTTGGCTTCCATGGTAGAATGCAACCCTATGGCTAGAGTCTAACCATTCTTATTGGAACAAGAAGCAGACCCATTTATCAAAATTTAGTGAACTCTCTCACCATAGATGGTTGTTCTTGGTTCACTCATATTGTGGACTTCATTAGGGAAAGGAAGTACCCGGTTGAAGCCACAAAAAAAGAAAAGAAATTTCTAAGAAGATATGCCACCCAGTTTATTCTTCAAGAGGACTTGTTATACACGAGGTCTTATGATGGAATACAATTGTTGTGCGTGGATGAAGAGCAAGTTGCAAAAATCATGGAGGAAATTCATCAAGGCCTTTGCGGACCCCATATGAATGCTAAAATGCTAGCTAAGAAGATTCTCAGGCTAGGATACTATTGTAACACAATAGAAGCAGACTATGTGAACTTTGTCAAGAAATGCCACAAATGTCAGATATTTTCCAATATCATACACATCCTGCTAACGGAATTGCACTCACTCAGTTCTCCTTGGTCATTATCTACTTGGGGCATTGACATCATTGGGAAGGTTAACCCCAAAGCATCCGATGGTCACGAATTCATCTTTACCAAGTGGTAGAATCTTAGTCATATGCAGTCCTCATATTTGCTAAGGTGGCAAAATTTATCCAAGAAAACATCATTTTCCGATATGAAGTGCCTCAAGAGCTATTATCAGATCAGGGATCCCATTTCTGGGGCAAATTTGCACGAAGTTTGGTATCAAAGGACACTGCTCTACTACTTATAGGCTGCAGACCAATGGGGCAGTAGAAGCAGCTAACAAGAACATCAAGGTGATCTTACAAAAAATGGCTGAAACACACAAGGATTAGGCGGATAAGTTACTACTTGCTTTATGGACATATCAGACTTCTGTACAATCCTCGACAGGGGCAACTCTTTTTTCTTTGGTATACGGAGTTGAGGCGATTTTACCCGTGGAAATCCATGTACCATCCCTAAGGGTGCTTCTGGATAGTCAGTTACCTAAAGGAGAATGGATGAAGGCCTAACATGACGAACTCAACTTTCTTGATGAAAGATGTCTGAAGGCCTGGGATAACCTAAAGAAATATCAACTAAGAATGGTAAGGGTCTTCAATAAGAATGTGAAGCCCCATCATATAGAAGAGGGTGAACTTGTTCTTTGAAAACAAAGAGCCCCAATTCATGACCCAAGAGGAATATTTAGGCCCAACTGGAGTGGCCCATTCACTCTCAAAGAGATTCTACCAAGCAAGGCTGTGAAACTCATATACTATAACGGCGAAGAAGTACCTGGATTGGTCAACATGGATTAACTCAAGAAATATTATGTCTGAAAGGACAAATGGCTCGAACTACATCAATCTTCATGCATTTTGTTGAGACCACAGTTGCACACAGGAAACTTGACATGTGCGAGTGCAATCTCAACAATCTCAAGGCAACAGATTGGTTCCTAGATTAATAATCAAGGTATCTAAAAAGATCATTATAGCTTGTGTCCCCTAAGAATAACCATTTGGCATACAAGGCCATTAGGTATCTGTCATTCACCTATGGTCCTCCAAATTCTTATATGGAATTTCATCCCCCAAAAGTTGACACCCGACACTAGCATATCAAGACCAGTTCATTCCCCATCCTTGATTAGTCAAAAAAAAAAAAAAACAAAAGAAAAAGAGGATTTTGATGCTACTGAGGTAAAGGTTTGGTTATGTTAACAGCTAATGAGTGATACTTTGGCAAATCATCACATCTCTTCTTTGCTTATCATGGTTTTAGGAAAATTCATGGACTCTTTGGATGAGAAATTGAGGAAATGGACCATGGACATAAATATAGTGACACTAGGACTGCTAAAATCTACTAGTATATCAATGCTCAGCCAGTTTGGGTGCATAGAACCACATCACAATTTGCTCCGATAGGTGCCTCAGCACTAGGACGCCGATCTTCATGCATTTTTGTTTAAGTTGGTTGAGGTCTATCCAACTCTCGAAGAATTCTGAGTTTATATGCTATCTCCACCTAAGGGCAAGTTGATTCAACCATCTTTGAAGAAAGTCCACTTAGAGGAGATTCAGGACTTTTTCGGATGGGAAAAGGAGGAAATGGAGCAGTTCATTAGATATGGGAAGATTGAAATTCTGAAGGTGGCTAGGATCTTCATTCGGTACCTACCACTAAGGGGAATCCATCAACAAAGATCACAGGATGCTTATCTACTATGCATGATAGCTAGCTATGTTCTCTGAACTCCTGGATGTGGTGCACCACTTGTTCTAATGGAAGTGGTGAAGAAATGGAAGAAAGGAGGAGATATCATTCCTATATTCCTTACAGAGACACTCAAAGGATTTGATGACATGAGCCATAGCCGTAGGTTTGGACTCCATCATTATTGTAGAAGTCTGCTTTCCATCTATGGCTACTTGAAAAACTGAAGCTGACTAGGCCATTAAATGGATGCCAACCTGGAGTTATTTGCCACCAAGATAAGAGGGAAGTCTCAGAATTCAAGCTTATTGTTGATTGGGAGTACCTACAAGGAAGAACTGCGCAAGATATTGTATAGAGATACTCGGGGAAGACACAAGACGATTTTTTGATGAAAACCCCTAGATGCAACTATGTCAGGTTGATGGGATTGACTCACATGTCTTTTTACTTGTCCACTTACATCAACCGATAGTATGCACTAAAATCTAAAGACCCAGAGGAGTTGGTGAACTTTTACCCACCTCAAGAACTATCTCCCTATATTGTTACCTACCTGTCCTGTTTATGGTAGGAAAGTTATTTTCATGTAGTTCACTTGGTAGTAAAATAAAGAGATATTTGGACTTTTGTGTTATCCCCATTATTCTAATGAAGACTTGAGTTGTGAAATTGATTATGCCTAAGAAAAAAAAATTCAAAACCATAAATAGAGGGAGATTTTCTTTGTGTCCAAAGATAGGTTTTCATTCGTAAAATGGTAAGTTTGGCAAAAGAAAAATAAAAAAATAATAATAAAAAACAAACATGGGGAGGGAAAAAGAAAAAGAAAAGATATGTATATGTTTGGGTTTACAAGAACCAGAGGAACAAATTCCTAGGAGTCAAAATCCTTGTCTGAACCATACTCGGTGTCATCCTCATGGAAGGTCGGAGAGCTAGTAGGTACTAATCCTAAACTTACCAATCTCTATGAGATCCTCAATCTGCATCTACTGCAGGGCATTCTCTTGTTGATAAGAGCTGACTTGTCTCCTTAAGACATTGTTCTCCCCTTCTTGGGAAAGATAGGGAATGATCAAGAAAATAAGTGATAAAGAAGAAGAACAAGGCTAAGAAAAGGATGATACCTTGTCAAGCACCACCTCATATAAACTCTGGTGCATTCTCCTGATCTCAGTATAGACCTCCGAAGACATCTGAGAAAGAACATGTCAGTCAAAAGAAGTCAAGAACCAATCAAATGAGAGGTGTTTGGATACTCACACAGTCATACGGAATGGGTAGTCTAAGAGAAGTGTCTCTGTCCAGTCTATGCTCCAAGAGCTGAGGGATACTAGGATGGGTTGTGCTAGGATAGTACCAGTCCGGGAAACCACAAAAAGGAATTGTAGCCATCCTGGGGGATCCACTCACAACAGTAGAAGACCCAACTTAGGATGAGGCAACAGCCCCTACTTGAGATTGAGTGGGAGGGGGGTCCACATGCCGTGTCCTCTACTGAAAGAACATCAATAAAAAAAAAGAGAGAAGAATTTACAATATGAAAAGGATGCTCAAGAGGGGAAACATACCAGTGGCCCTCTAGGACCAAAGGGAACGCAGACCATTTCCTCCTCAAGGAAGGTCCCATAATCCCTGCCCTGATCTAAGAAGGAGTCATCCCATGCTCCTTCAACCAATCCCTCAACCTGACCTGCAAGGATATGCTTCGGATGATGCATAGTAGATGGAGCAAGACAAGGATGGGAGCCCATGGCAAGATTGAACCACTGGGGTGTGACGTGCTCTCCTAAATACCAAGCATGGCCCCAGATACCCCTAAACAGAATAAGGTTCTCTGTTAAGTACCTGTCCCGAGCAACTTCATCAGAGTTAAGAAATCTAAGGTAGTGAAATGGTCTCCAATTAACCTGAAAATTCAAGAAGAGGTAAGTACAACACAAGGCAAAAGGAAATTTGATACTAAACATGACTTACCTCTGTGAGTCCACTCAGGAGAGAACGGGTAGTGGTCCCGGGAGGATGGCACCGACCCCTCAATACCTGAATATTTTCTCATCTTGTGGCTATAGGGAAGGGTGAGCTTCGAGGATCCTTCAGTAGGGGGGCCATAATATCTACATGTTCGTAACAACAGGGCTGAATTGAAAGATCAAAGTAAGGAGGTGCAATCAAATAAAAAAAAATAGAGAAGAACAAAAGGAAATGTGTGAAGTCACCTGGGGAATGTAGCCTGCTCCCTTGAGGGTCCGCAGTAGGTAAGTATAGGCGGCCCCACCCCAATCCCAAGAGTCTACCTCCTGAAGGTTCCGAAAGAGAGCAGCCATGCGAATATCCACTCCACCTTGGAGATCACTAAAGAGACATTGTGCCAGAGTAAATAGAAGGAAAGAGTGGGTTATCTATGCGAAATTACCAGGGTTCACCCTTAGGTCCATTCTATCCAATGAGCATTGATTTTACCTAAATGGATATGTTTTTGATCCTCCTGGATGTCAATGCTCGCCAAGTCTGTGAAATCGTGTGCTGTCAGAGTATCAGGAAGGGATAGGGGCCTCCCCCCAAATGGTATGCTTGTCAAAGCATAGAAGCACAGGGGTGTGATGGTAATCTCACCAGTGGGGTGATGGAAGGAGTGAGCACTCAGCCACCACCGCTCCATCAAGGCTCTCGCCAATGCTGGGCTAAACTTCTTGGTCTCTAGTGAGGCCAATCAGCTCAGGTAAGATGAATCTACTAGTCCCTTAACCTTGTGAGGGAGCACATGGTACTAGTCCCGGACTGAATTTGGATGACCATATTTGCCCAATGAAGGTGGTACTCCCTCGTTGAATCTCTAAATAAAATGAATAAATAAAAAAATAAATGAATAAAAAAAATAAATACACAAAAATAATGAATAAATAAAGTAAAATGTAGGACTCACCCATGTGCCCCATACTGAGTTGCATATGTGGTCCGGGGTCCTATGGAGCTTTGCCCAGTGTACCAATCTGCGGGACGATCATCCCCTTGGGAAGATGTACCATAGCTCTCTGTGATATCCAGCCAGATTCCACCCCGGATCTTTCTCTTACCTCTTTCAGTCATATTTTCCAAAATTACAAGGAACCCCAAGAAGTTTCACAATTTACAAAAAGGCCCAGAAAGACTTTAAATTCTCTAAATGGCCCCCTCCTCAAGAACTATGAAGATCTTCAAGGGGACGATGAAGACCTTCGGAAAAAATTTGAAGAAACCCAAAAAAAATGCAAAAACCTTTGAATCTTTGAGAAGATTCAAAAACCCGATTTTACTCGCTCACAAATCATTCCCAACATAGAAAAATAGGAATAGGGAATGAACAGGAGGGGGGACCATTTTATGGTTAAAAAATTTGTTTTTTCAAAAAAAAAAAAAATTTGAGATTCCAATTCCAAGGTGCAACTCAAAGATTCTTACCACAAAATACAAAATTCAAAATAAATTCTTGTGGTAAATAAAAATTACATAAAGTCGAAGGTGAATGTCAAATTCAAGTGGAAGGGGAAATACAAAGCAAATTCAATCGGTAGATAAAAATTACATCACATGAAAATGGAAGGTGAAAATAAAATTCAAGTGGAAGGTGAAATACGAAGCAAATTCAATTGGTAGATAAAAATTACATCACATGAAAGTGGAAGGTGAAAATCAAGTTTAAGAGGAAGGTGAAATACAAAGCAAATTCAAGTGGTAGATAAAAATTACATCACTTGCATGTAAAAGGTGAAAGTCAAATTCAAAAAAGAAAGTAAAATTCAAAGCAAATACATGTGAAAGGTAAATTCAAGATTCCAATCCAAGGGTTCAAATTCAAGAATCCCAATCAAAGGACAAAAGGCAAAAATCAAGGAAAGAAAGAATCTCATTAAACAAGCCCCGACCCAATCTCTATGAATTGGCTTTGAGTAGCCCGATCTCATTGATCAATTCCCTAAACTAGCACATGGAAGCCCAGTCAAGAAAAATCCAAGAGTCAAATCTTTTTGTCTTTTGTAAGATTGGAGGAGCAACGAATTTCTTTTTTATAATCAATGGTCCTAGATATCCCAGATTGGCTCGAAAGATCCAGCTTGGAGACTAGAATTCCCTAAACTGGTTGGCACATGGAAGCCCAGCATAGGAAAAGTAAAAAATCAAATACTAACGTCTTTTGTAGGATTGGAGCAGCAACGAATTTCTTTCCTACAATCGAAACCCAAGTAAGTCCTAAACTTTAAAGTAGTTAAGAGATATTATCTGTTACATTTTTAACTCCGTCGTTAATGAGCAAGATGATGGCAGTACATGCTCCATGTGACAAAATGTGGTTGTTCTTTTCTTTGCCCTTCGGCTGTTGGTATAGGCCTCAGCCAAAGAGGGACATTCTGTAAACAACTAATTTTGTCACTCTCCTCTGGCTATGATGAGTTACGGATCTTGGATGCAACTTCTTGGTTTCGATCGACAAAGATGATAACTGATTGAGGTAATCCAACCCAGAAACATTCCATGCTCATCCAAATTCCCAAAAACTTTGTGTAAGAGAAAAGAAGGGTCCAATTCTAACATTTTATATACGAAGGAATTGGATCCTAGGTGACCATACGGATGCATAGTACTTGAAATTATGATTCCAATGGTATATGGTCTGTCAAAATTGGACTGTCGGATCTCCTGTAATCGCTTCTGGAAAATTACATCTTGAAACACCTAGTCGCGCACATCCTTGCTTGCCTCACACGTAGCCCACCTGTCTTGTGATCCCATGGCTGCCTCGTATGCACCCCGCCTGCCCCGTGCACCTATAGTCTACCTTGTACGTACCCCAGCTGCCCCGTGCACCCATGGCCTGCCTCACATGCACCCCGTCTGCCCTGCATGCCCATAGCCTACCTTTCACATACCCTGCTTGTCTCTCGCTCCCCTGCTAGCACCCCACACCCCTGCCAGCCTCCCATGTCCCTACCAACCTTGTGCATCCCCGCTAATGCCCTGAATGAGCCCTGCCTGCCCCATGCACCCTTTCCTAGCCTCGCGTGCCCCCACCTACCGTGGACGTGCCCCTACCTACCTTATGCACCCATGCATGCCCCATGTACCTTTGTCTAACCTCGTGTGCCACCGTCAATGGCTAGAATATGCGTTCCAATGATTGGATTGGTGAAGAGATTTTCTCTTCACCCAATTGTGCACTCTACACTATCCAGCTAGTGTACCGTACATCGCAACCTCCCTTTGGTCCAAAAAGGCATCTTTTTACTTTATTGGTCCCAAAAAAATTAATTTTTTCCCATTGGCTAAAGAAATTTACCTTTCACCCCCATTGGTCCAAAATTTATGTTTTCACCCCATTGGTTTAGAAAAACCACTTTTTAACCCCTTGGCCCAAGAAATTCCTCTTTCCTCCTCATTGGTTCAAAAAATCTATAAATACCCCCTCCCTTTGGTGTTTCACACTCAAGCCTCCTAGGAGCATCCCTTATAGAGAAACTCTATCCTCTCTCCACCCCTTCTCCCCTTGAGGATCTTCAAGTCTTAAGAGAGATCTTCATAAGATCCGAAGTGTTCTTCGGCCCTTCGAAGTTCTTCAATCATCTGTATTTTTTGAGTGAGATTTTGTGTAGGAAAAAGTTTTCCCTTAGTCTCCCACCCCCTTTTGAGGTTCTTCAACTCTTCGGAGAGATCTTCATATTCTCGGATCTTCAAAGTGTTCTTAGGCCTTCGAAGGCTCCTCAATCCTTAAAGTCAGCCCTTCCAGCGGATGCTCTGCTAGAGTTCTACCTCAACCTAACCCTCCCATAGCCTATCCCTAGACAAAGCTCTATCAGAGTGCCACCTCAGCTTAAACCTCCCATAGCCTAGCTGAAGTTCTGCCAGAGTGCCACTTCAGTCAAAATCCGGAAGTAGTTCATCCTTAGCAAAATCTCTGCCAAATTGACACATCAATCAAATTCCAAAAGTAACCACTCCTAGTCAGAACTCTGTCCAAACATTACCATAGTCAACATTGCTCGGGAAAGGAAGTTGGAGGTCAATGCCATCTTCCCCTGAGCCAGGAGAATCCACAAGTCAGTTTGTGCTGGCACTAATCGGGGTTCCACCCCTCTTGACCCGAAACAGGGGTCAAGCTCAGGTATAATTTCTTACCTGAATTAGCATAATGTAGACTTTATATTAACCTTACTTTAATGTACATAATTATTTAAATTCAGCCAATGTATATATTTGTGATAACTTAGCTATGCATGCGGAATAGGAATAATTGTGAAATATGTTCATTCTTAAGCATCTAGTAGGAAGACCGGTTAAACCGGATAGATTAGGTACCTAACACCCTCCCAATTCTACAACCTGACATGTACCCTAAATCTCAGGACTAGACCAACTTTTGGGTCCTTTTCCCAGGAATAGGCTATAATCCTAGGTGGCAACTCCAAACCCTTTTGTATGATCCTAATTCCCCGTATTGGACCATCAAATCCCCATCTCAAATACGACCTTTACACTCCTGCAAAATAGGCCTCCAAGTATCTCTAAGTGGTGATACGGCGGTGCGGGGATTGTAGGTAGCCACACAATACACACCCCTCCTTAAGGAAGAGAAAAGAGAGGAGAGAGGGCCGGGACCTCCCAATGGTCCTTTTTTCTGGCCGCTACCCTTACAAGTAGGGGAGATTTTTTAGATCCAAAGTGATGAGGTGGAAAATAGGAGAATAAAGAGAAAAAGGAGAGAAAATAGGGGAGAGAAGAGTAAATGCCCAAGTGTGGGCCGCTCTTGGATGATTTTGTGATGAGGTTGAGGGTAGAGAGAAGAGAGAAAAGAGAGAAAATAGGAAAGAGGGAATCTCAAGATTTTTCTTTCCTTTTTTTCCTATTTTTTCTCATTTTTTTCTATTTTATTTCCTTCTTTTTCTCTCTTTTTCAAACTTTCACGCAAAGCTCCCCCTTGGACGATTTTTCTATGATTTTATTGGGCAATCTTCTATTTTGTTGGAAAATTCCGTCCTTGCCCCTTGTCTTTAAGTGAGTGGAAAGAATCTTTCGATAAGATCTCCTAAAAGATAGGAGACAGAGTGTAAATCACATAAGGGAGGAAAGAGAGTGTGTCCAATGCACCATATGGGTCCCTCCATCCTTATTGGTGTCTTAAAATATTCTTTATACCCCTAGAACAACTGCATACGGGCTGGTTCTACATCTTGGTTCAGTTCTGGTCCATTATTCTTTTTCTAGCCTGAAAACAATAATTACGTGTATGGTTGTCCAAAAAAATGTGTACTTTTAATGCAACATATCCATCTTGCTCAGAATTTTGTCCTCTTCAGAACCATGAAAAGAAATGGACCTCTTTACGTGTAAAATTGGAGATACGGTGTCTGATGGTCCTTAAGGCCTTGAAAATAGAAAACCTACAAAAAAAGAGTAAAACCCAAGTTAGTTCCATTCTAAATATGTGAAATTCATGCTTTTATACCCTAGATTTCACACATAAATGTGCTTATCACTACCCTAGGTCAAAATGAAGAGCGAGAATGTAGTAGGAGAAGTGGAACCTACCTCCGACAAAGATTTCGGCAACGATGCAGCAGTTGGGAACCAATATGAGCTCCAAACTTCTTCCCCATCTTCTCTTCCTTCCTCTTCCTCTTTCTTCCTTCCTCTTTCTTCTCTTCCTTCCCTCTCCCATAATTTGTACAAGTGAGAAATGAGGGCATTTCCTTATTTCCACTTATATAGCAAGTTAGGTCCTTAGGGTCTGTTTGGTTAGTCGTAGTCCGGCCCAAGTAGGTTAATCCGACCTTTGGGAACTGCGGGCCCGTCTCCTTGGATGCATACAAAATACAAGTCACGGGGAAAATATGGAAGGGTGGGTGTGCTCATCCGGGACTGTTCCCAATGTGAGAGGTGGGTCTATGGGCATCGGAGCCAGTTCACAGCACAGATGACCATCAGATTCAGCCCACCGAATTCAGGCCTAGGTGCTTCCGGTGGCATATTTCTAGTGGCCAGGACAACTGTCCACCCATTAGTTTTGCACAAGTAGTTACCTTAGGCTATGCTCATGATCTCTTGGTAGTTTTGGTGCAGACCGGGATTCAGGTGTGGGGTGTCGGGTCACTTATCGTCTGGGATGGGAAGGTCTGAATCCCCTCCAGTTGGATTGGCAAGCAATACATGAGCATGTGGGGTCATCTCTCCCCCTTCTGTAATGGGCAATAGTGAGCCAAAATCCGATGGTACTTTCCATCTTTGATCTGAGACCTATCACAATAATTCAAATTAGACTGGGTTAGGGCACAGGTGTAACATTCTCCCCACCTTACAAGAATTTCATCCTCGAAATTGAATACACCTGGTAAATCAAAAAATCCGGGGTATTGCTTCTTCATTTCATCTTCTCGCTCCTAGGATGCTTCCTATTTTGGGTGATTCATCTATTTCACCTTGACAAAGGAAATGGTGTAGTTGCGGAGAATATGGTCCTTCCGGTCAACAATTTTCTCCGAATACTCCACGTAGGCAAAATCCTCGCCCAACTCGCATGGTATGTAAGTCAAGACGTGAGTGGGGTCAGGAATGTACTTCCTCAACATAGATACATGGAAGACATCATGTGTACCTTCCAACTCTGGTGGTAAAGCTATCCTGTAAGCTACCAATCCAATCCTTTCTAGCACATCATATGGTCATATAAATCTAGGACTCAGATTTCCCTTCTTGTTGAACCATATCACCCCTTTGACCAAGGAGATCTACAAGAATACCTTGTCTCCAACTCCAAACTCCAAACTCCAGATGCTTCCTCCTGGCATATGCATAACTCTTCTGTTTGGACTGAGCTGCCTTGATTCTTTATCTGATCACATTCACCTTCTCACTAGTGGCCTGTATCAAATCCAAACCTAGAATGTGTCATTCACCAACTTCGTCCCAATACAAGGGAGTCCAGCATTTCCAGCCATACTGTGCCTCGAACGGAGACATACCGATGGTGGCCTGGTAACTGTTGTTGTAGGGGAACTCAATAAGAGAGGTGCTCGTCCCAACTGTAACTCATGTCCAAGGCACATGTTCGAAGTAGGTCCTCCAAGGTCTGGATGGTCCTTTCCGATTGTCCATCTGTTTGAGGGTGAAATGTCATGCTGAAATCCAATTGTGTGCCCATAGCCTTTTGCACACATGCCCAAAACTTGGAAGTGAATCTAGGATCTCGATCGGAGATGATGCTAACTGGTACATCATGTAACCGAATAATGTTGTCAATGTACAGCTTGGCCAACTTGTCTATAAAGAAAGTGACCTTAATTGGGATGAAGTGAGCTGCCTTGGTCAAGCGGTCTACAACTACCCAAATGGCATCCATACCCTTGCTGGTGCAAGGTAAGCCTGTGATGAAGTCCATGGTGATATTCTCCCATTTCCATCCTGGAATAGGTAGTGACAGTAATAAACCATGGGGCTAGCCTTGACTTGCTGGCATGTGAGGCACCTTGCCATCTGCGTGGCCACATCATTCTTCCTTCCTCTCCACCAGTAGGAACCTTTTAAATCTTTATACATTTTAATGCTGCGAGGGTGAATGGAGTATAGAGAGCTGTGTGCTTCTCTTTAAACAGTATCTCTCAAATCACCACCACTAGGCACACATAATCTCCCTCTGAAGTTAAGAACCCTCCTTCAGTTAGGGAGAAATCTGGGTCCTTCTGATTTCCTTCTTTACAGTCAACTATCAATTTCTGCAACTCTGCATCAGTACCCTGAGCTGCAGTAATTCTATCCACTAGACTGGGTTGTACCACTAATGCTGATAGTGATAAGATGAAACCTTCTACTAGTAGTTCCAAATCTAGTTTCCTGGCCTCTTCTAGGATGCTCATTGGTAGGGTTAAGGATGCAAGAGTCAGTGACTAAGATTTTTGACTAAGTGCAGTGACTAAGATTTTTGACTAAGTGCATTGACTACCACATTGGCTTTCCCTGAGTAATAGTAGATAGTACAATCATAATCCTTCATCAACTCCAACCAATGCCTCTGTCTCATATTGAGCTCTTTTTAGGTGAAGAAATACTTGAGGCTCTTATGGTCACTGTATATCTCACTGTTCTCACCATACAAATAATGCCTCCAAATTTTTAAGGCAAAAATTACTGCTGCCAATTCCAAGTCATGGCTAGGGTAGCTTTTCTCATAGTCCTTCAATTGGCGGGATGCATAGGTGTGAGGGTAGCCACCGGAGATCCTATTCCCTTAGGGGAAAAAAAGACTGGCACTCAGCCCCTTCTCCTCTCTTTCTCTTTGTTAGGGAGGGGTGTGTCATGTGTGCTTAATTATAGGCCCCAAACTGTCGTACTGCCACTCGAAGATATGTGGAGGCCTATTACGTAGGAGTGTAAAGGTCATCATTGAGACGGGGATTTGATGATGGTCCAATACGTGGGATTGGGATCATACAAAAGGGTTTGGAGTCGCCACCTAGGATTATAGGCCTAGGACCCAGGGGTGGGCCCGATTCCTGAGAAAAGGGCCTGAAAAGTTGGTATGGTCTAGAGATTTAGGGTACGTGTCAGGTTGTAGAGTTAGGAAGGTGTTAGGCACCCAATCTATCCAGTTCAACCAGTCTTCCTACTAGATGCTTAAAAACGAACATTTTTCACAATTATTCCTATTCCGCATGCATGGCAACACATATATACATTGACTGAATTTAAATAATTCTGTACACTAAAACAAGGTCAATATAAAGTCTACATTATGCTAATTTGGGTGAGAAATTATACTTGAGCTTAACCCCTATTTCGGGTCAAGAGGGGTGGACCCCCGATTAGTGCTGGCACGAACCTTCTTGTTGATTCTCTCAGCTCAGGAGAAGATGATCTTGACCTCCAACTTCCTTTTTTAAGAGATGCTGACTGTTGTAATATTCGGACAAAGTTTTGGCTAGGAACAGTTACTTTTGGACTTAGACCAAAGTGTCAATTCAGCAGAGCTTTCGCTAGCGATGGGCTACTTCTAGACTTTGGCTGAGGCGGCACTCCGATAGAGTTTTCGTTGGGGATAGGCTATAGGAGAGTTAGGCTAGGGTAGCACTCTAGCAGAACTTTTGCTGGGGATAGGCTAGGGGAGGGCTAGGCTAAGGTGGCACTCCAGAAAAGATTCTGCTGGGGATTGACTATGGGAGGGCTAGGCTAAGGTGGCACTTCGACAAAGCTTCCGCTATAGATAGGCTATTGGAGGACTAGGCTGATGTGGCACTCCAGTAAAGCTTTCACTAGAAATAGACTAAAAATTAAATAATTGAAGAACTTCAAAGGCCCGAAGAACACTTTGGATCTTATGAAGATCATTTTAAAGGCTTGAAGAACCTCAAAGGGGGAGGGGAGACTAAGGCAAAGCTTCTCCTACCCAAGATGCCTACTAAAAAAAAAAAAAGATGATTGAAGAACTTTGAAGGCTAGAAGAACACTTCAGATCTTATGAAGATCGCTTCAAAGGCTTGAAGAACCTCAAAGGGGGAGGGGAGACTAAGGAAAAGTTTCTCCTACACAAGATGCTCACTCAAAAAAATAGATGATTGAAGAACTTTGAAGGCCCAAAGAACACTTTGGATCTGACTTGAAGAACCTCAAAGGGGGAAGGGAGAGAAGAGAGGGCAGAGCTTCTCTACAGGGGTTGCTCACTAGGAGGCTTGAGTGTGAAAAACCAAAGGGAGGGGGGTATTTATAGATTTCTTGGACCAATTGGGTGAAAAGAGGAATTTCCTTGGCTAATTAGGTAAAAAAGTGATTTTTCTAAACCAATGGGGTAACAAAATGAATTTTTGGACCGATGGGGTGAAGGGTGAATATCTTTGGCCAAGGAGGTGTAGAGATTCTTTCTTGGGCCAATGAAATGATGCATTTTTTGGCCAATGGAAGGTTACAGTGTAGGGTACTCTAGCGGGGCAATTCAAAGTGCACAAATGGGTGAAGGGAGAATCTCTTCACAAATCATGTCATAAAAGTGAAGATTTCAGCTAACGGCAAAAGCAATGTGGTTGGGCAAGGGTGTGCAAGGCAGGGAAGAGCACATGAGACAGGGGGCACGCAGGGAAGACATGGGAGCATGTGAGGCAGGTTGGAGTGAGGGGTAGGCAGAGGGCACGCGCGAGGCAGCAGGGGGCACACTGAAGTAGGTAGGGGCACGTGTAAGGCAACGGGGGTGCACATAGGGTAGTGGGGGTTAGCGTAAGGTAGCAAGGGTGACTGAGGCACACGGGGGAGCGTGAGGCACTTGGGAGCGCGTGCAAGGCAGCAGGGGCGCACGGGCTCGTGGGGGTGTGCACACTAGGCAGGCAGGGGTACGCACAGGGCAGGTAGGGTCTTGCAAAGGTAGGCAGGGGCACTCATGGGGCAAATAGGGTCATGTGGAGGCAGGCAGGGCATGCGCAAGGCAGTGGGGCATGTGCGAGATACAATTTTTCTGGGAATGATTACGGAAGATCCGATGGTTCGATTTTAACATACCATATATCATTGGAATCGTGATTTCAAGTACTATCAATCCATATGGTCACTTTGGACTGGATTCCTTCGTATATAAGAAGTCAAAATTGGACCCTTCTTTTCTCTCACATGGGATTTCTAGGATTCTTAGGTAAGTATGGAATGTTTCTGGGTTGGATTACCTCAGTCAATTGTCATCTCTATTAATTGGAAGCGAGAGGTCACATCCAAGATCCGTACGTCATTATAGTCGGGGGAGGGTGAAAAAATTGGTTGTCTATAGAATGCCCCTCTTTGGCTGAGGCCTATGCTAACAGCCAAAGGTCAAAGAAAAGAACAACTACATTTTTTCACCCATAGCATGTACTACTGTCATCTTGCCCAACACTATCAGAGTTAAAAATGCAACAGAAAATATCTCTTAACTACTTTTAAAGTTTAGGATCTTACCTGCCATCGATTGTAGGAAAGAAATTTGAGCCCTTTCAATCCTATTAGAAAATGTTAGTACTTGAAATCATTGTTTGCAGAGATTTGAGCCCTCCCTACAAAAGATGTTGATGTTTGAATTTGTTCTTGAACCATCATTTGCAGAGATTTAAGCCCTCCTTGCAAAAGATGTTAGTGCTTGAAATTTTTTTTCCTAGGCTAGGCTTCCTTCCGCCAGTCCATGGAATTGATCGATAAGATCAGGCCAATTAAGGCCGATTCAAAGAGAGAGGGCCGCCTGGGGCCAGTTCAATGAGATTGGGCCACCTGGAGCTAGTTCAAAGAGATTAGGCCACCTGGGGCCGGTTCAATGAGATTAGGCCACCTGGGCCCAGTTCAATGAGATTAGGCCACCTGGGGCCAGTTCAATGAGATTGGGCCACCTGGGGCTAGTTCAATGAGATTGGGCTACCTGGGGCTGATTCAATGAGATTGGGCCACCAAGGGCCGATTCAATGAGATTCTTTCTTTTCTTGATTTTTCTTTTGTCCTTCAATTGGGGTTCTTGAATTTGAACCATTGGATTGGAATCTTGAATTTAGACTTTGGAATCTTGCCATTCACATGCATTTATTTTGAATTTTTACTTTTAACTTTGACTTTACACCTTTCACATACATGTGACTATCTACCACTTTCATGTGATATAATTTTTATCTACCACACGAGTTTTGATTTGGATTTTATATTTTGTGGTAAGGATCTTTGATTTGCACCTTGGAATTGGAATCTCAATTTTTTTTTCTGAGTAAATGAATTTTTTAACCATAAAATGGTCCCCTCTTTGCTCATTTCCCATTCCGATTTTTCTGAGTTGGGAACAATTTGTGAATGGGTAAGCTCAGGTTTTTTTGAATTTTCTCGTAGATTTGAAGTTCTTCGCATTTTGTCGAGGTTTCCTCAAATTTCTTTCAAAAATCTTCAAGTTTTCTTTGAAGTTCTTCATCCTCCCCTTGAAGATCTTCAAAGTTCTTGAGGAGGGAGCCATTTGGAGAATTTGAAATCTTTTTGGGTTTTTTTTATAAATTGTGAGACTTCTTGGGGTTCCTTGTAATTTTGAAAAAAATATGGCCTAGAAAAGAAAGAGAAGGACTCACAGAGGAATCTGGCTGGATGGCGCAAAGAGTTACAGTACTTCATCTCAAAGGGACGAGGGTCCCGCAGACTGGTATACTAGACAGACACTCCAGAGGATTCAAGATATACAACTCCATATAGGGCACATGGGTGAGTCCTACATTTCACTTTATATTTTTTTATTCACTTTTTATCTTTTTATTATTTTTTGTTTTAGAGGTTCAATGAGGGAGTACCACCTGCTTTGGCCAGATATGGTCATCCGAATTTGGTCTGGGACTGGTACAAAGTGCTTCTTCACAGGGTCAAGGGGCTAGTTGTACCTGAGTTGATTGGCCTCGTTGGAGACTAGGAAGTTTAGTCCAGCATTGGCGGGAGCCCTGATGGAGCAGTGGTGGCCAAGTACTTACTCCTTCCATCTCCCTACTGGTGAGATTACCATCACGCCCCTGTCCTTCTATGCCCTGACCAGCATACCATTTGGGGGGAGGCCCCTATCTCTTCCTGAGACTCTAACAGTAGCTGAGTTCACAGACTTGATGGGATAGACATCCACGGTGATCAGAAACATATCCGTTTAGGAGAGATCAGTGCCCAATGGTGGAGGATGGACCTAAGGGTGAACCCTGGTAACTTTGTGTAGGTGACCTGTTCTTTCTTTCTATTTACTGTGGGTCAGTGTCTCTTTAGTGATCTCTGAGGTGGAGTGGATATTCACATGGCTACCCTCTTCCAAAATCTTCGGGAGTCAGACGCTTGGGATTGGGGTGGGCCTGCCTATGCAAACCTTTTACGGACTCTTGACCTGCTATCATATGGAGATCGAGGCCTCAAAATTGTGGGCTACATTTTCCAGGTGGTATGGGGACTGGTACCACCTGCTTTCTTACTTTGATTTGTCAAATCAACCCTAGTGTTATGAACACCTGACTATTGTAGCCCCCATACTAAAGGATCCTTGAGTATCACCCTTCCCTATAGCCATGAGATGGGAAAATAATCTGGTACTCAAGGACTGGCGCCATCCTCCAAGGACCACTGCTCATTCTCTCTTGAGTGGACTTACAAAGGTAAGTCATATTGGGCATTAAATTTCCCTCTGTCTTGTGTTAAACTTACTTCTTGAATTTGTAGGTTACTTGGAGGCCATTTCAGCACCTTAGGTTTCTTGACCTTAGCAAAGTTGCTTGAACCAGGCACTTAATAGAGAATCGAGTTCTGTTCAAGGGTATCTGGGGCCACGCCTGGTATTTAGGAGAGCGAGTCACACTCCAATGGTCTGATTCCGACATGCGCTTCCCTCCTTGTCTTCCTCCATCCACTATGCCTCACTCGGAGCGCATTCTTACAAATCAGATTGAGAGATTTGCCAAAGGAACGTGGGATGATTCCTTCTTAGACCAGAATAGGGACTACAAGACCTTCCTCAAGGAAGAGACAGGTTGTAACCCCTTTGGTCCCAAAGGTCCAGTGGTATGTTTGCCCTTCTTGAATGTCCTTCAATTCCCTTTTTGCTTGGCTTTTGATTGATGTTCTTTTAATAGAGGATACGACATGTGGACCCTTCTTCTGTTCAGTCACAAGCAGATGCTGCTGGTCCATCCCATGCTAGGCCTTCTACTATTGTGGGTGGATCTCTCAGGATGGCCACCATCCCCTTTCATGGCTTATCGGGCTAGTCTTATTCCAATGCAACCCATCCTGGTAGCCCTCAGCTCCTAGAGCGTAGATTAGAAAGAGTTGTTTCTCTTGGCTTACCCATTCCATATGACTGTGTGAGTATCCAACCACCTCTCTTTTGATTGGCTCTTGACTTCTTTTGACTGACATGGTCTTCATCAGGTGCCTCCGGAGGCCTACACCGAAATTAGAAGGATGCACCAGAGTTTGTGTCAAGTGGTACTTGATAAGGTATCATCATTTTTTTCACCTTATCCTTTTCTTTATTACTCTCTTTTCTTGACCAGTTCTTATATTTCCCAGGAAGGAAAGAACACTACCTTAAGGAGCCAAGTCAGCTCTTACCAACAAGAGAGTGTCCGACAGCACACGAAGATTCAGGATCTCACTCAGAGGTTAGCGAGCTTAGGATTGCCACCTAGTAGCTCTTTGATGCTCCATGAGGATGGCGTTAAGTATGGCTCAGATAAGGATTTTGACTCTTAGGGATCTGTTTATATAGTTCCTGCAAACACAAGCATATGTATATCTTTTTTCTTTTTCCTTTTCGTTTTCTTTTTCCCTCCCCTGTTTATTCCTTCTTCTTTTTTGTATTACCAGACTTGGCATTTTATGAACAGAAATCTATATTTAAAGAAAATTTCCTTTATTTATGAATTTGAATTTTTAGGCACGATTAATTCCACAACTCAAGTCTTCATTAGAATAATCAGAATAACTCAAAAATCCAAATATCATGCTATTTTACTACCAAGTGCAATACATAGAATGAAAATAACTTTCCTACCACAGACAGGATAGGTAGGTAACAAGGTTGGGAGACAGTTCTTGGGGTCAATAAAAGTTCACCAACTCCTTTGGGTCCTCTGCTTTCATTCCATACTGTCAACTCATATAGGTGGGCAAGTAAAAGGACGTATGAGTCAATCCCA
The DNA here is from genome assembly GCF_013358625.1 of Macadamia integrifolia. Lineage (NCBI taxonomy): Eukaryota > Viridiplantae > Streptophyta > Magnoliopsida > Proteales > Proteaceae > Macadamia > Macadamia integrifolia. Next base: position 43,093 of record NW_024868916.1, read on the forward strand.
TCAACCTGACATAGTTGCATCCAGGGATCTTCATTAGAAAATCCTATCGTGGCCACCATGGGCATCTCCATGTGATATCTTGTGCAATTCTTCCTTGTAGGTACTCATCCCAATCAATGATAAGCTTGAATTCTGGGACTTCCCTCTTATCTTGGTAACAAAGAACTCCGAGTTGGCATCCATTTACTGGTCTGGTCAGCTTCAATTTTTTAAGTAGCCTGATTTGGAAAATAGTAGGACTTCCTTGATATTGATCAAGTCCAAATTTATGGCCATGGCTCATGTCATCAAATCCCTTGAGTGTTTCTCCAAGGACCGTAGGGATGATATCACCTCCTTCCTTCAATTGCTTTATCACTTCTATTAAAACAAGTGGTGCACCATGCCCAGTAGTTCGAAGAACATAGCGAGCTATCACACAAAGTAGATAAGCATCCTGTGACCTTTGCTGATGGATTCCTCCCAGTGATAGGTATCGAGTGAAAGTCCTAGCCACCTTCAAAATGTCAATCTTCCCATATCTAATGAACTGTTTCATTTCCTCTTTTTTCCATCTGAAGAAGTCCTGAATTTCCTCTGAGTAGTCTTTCTTCAAAGATGGTTGAATCAATCTCCCCTTTGGTGGCGATAACATACAAACTCAGAATTCTTTGAGAGTTGGGAAGATCTCAATAAATCCAAACCAAAATACTTGAAGATTGGTATCCCAGTGTTGAGGCACCTACCAGAGTAAATTGTGATGTAATTCTACACACCCGATCTAGCTAAGCATTGACACATTCATAGATTCTTGTAGTCCTGATGCCATCATGTTGATATCCAAGGTCCATTTTCTCAATGTCTCATCCAAAGAGCCCATGACCTTTTCTATAGTCATCACAAAAAAAGAGGAGAGGTGAGGATTTGTCAAAGTATCACTCATTAGCTATTGACACAACCAAACCTTTACCACTGTTGCATCAAACTCTTCTCTTCTTGTTTTTTTTTTTTCTTTTTTTTGACTAATCAAGGATGGGGAATGAACTGGCCTTGATATCCAGTGTCGGATGGTGACCTTCGGGAGGTGAAATTCTGGATAAGAATTTAGAGGACCATAGGTGAATGACAGATACCTAATGGCCTTGTATGCCAAATGGCGATTCTTGGGAAATACAAACCATGATGATCTTTTATATACCTTAATTATTAATCTAGGAACTAATTTATTGCCTTGAGATTGTTGAGACCGCACTTGCACATGTCAAGTTGCCTACTTATCCCTTAAGAGGAATCAAGTCTAGTATAGTTTGGAAAATTCACCCTTTTAGACATAATATCTCTTGAGTTGATCCATGTTGACCAGTCTGGATATTTCTTTGTCATTGAGATCTATGAGTTTTACAGCCTTGCCTAGTAGAATCTCTTTAACAGTGAATGGGCCACTCCAGTTAGGCCTAAATTTCTCTCATGGGTTATGAATTGGAGCTCTTTGTTCTTGAAGAACAAGCTCACCCTTTCCTATGTGATGGGGCTTTACATTCTTATTGAAGGCCCTTGCCATTCTCAGTTGATATTTCTTTAGATTATCTATAGCCTTCATACGTCTTTCATAGAGAAAATAGAGCTTATTATGTCTGGCTTTTCTCTTTTATTGAGAAAATGGATTTCCATGGGTAGAACTACCTCAAGCCCATATAATAAAGAAAAAGGAGTTGCCCATGTGAAGGATTGTACAGAGGTCCGATATGCCCATAAAGCAAGTGGCAACTTATCCGCCCAATCCTTGTGTGTTTCAACCATTTTCTATAGGATGACTTTGATGTTCTTGTTAGCTGCTTCTAATACCCCATTGTTTTACGGCCTATAAGTGGTGGAGCGGTACCTTTTGATACCAAACTTAGCGCAGATCTTGTCAGTTTTACCCCAAAAATGGGATCCTTGATCCGATATCAGGTCTTGGGTCACTCTATATTAGTAGATGATATTTTCTTGGATGAATTTTGCTACCTTTGCAGATGTGAGGACTGCATACAACTGAGCTTCTACCCACTTGATGAAATAATCAATGGCTACCAAGATGAACCCGTGACCATTGGATGCTTTAAGGTTGATCTTTCCTATGATATCAATGCCCTAAGTAGAGAATGGGCAAAGAGAACTGAGTGAATGTAACTCTGTTGGCTGGATGTGTATGATATTGGTAAATATTTGACATTTGTGGCATCTTTTGACAAAGCCCACATAGTCTGCTTCCATTGTGTTCCAATAGTATCCCAACCTGAGAACCTTCTTAGCTAGCATCTTCGCATTTATATGTGGTCCACAAAGGCCTTGATGAATTTCCTCCATGATTGTTGCTGCTTTCTCTTCATCCACACACAGTAGCTATATTCCATCATAGGATCTCTTGTATAACAAGTCCCGTTGAAGAATAAATTGGGTGGCATATCTCCTTAGAAATTTTTTTTCTCTATCTATAGCTTCGATCGGGTACTTCATTTCCCTAATGAAGTCTACAATGTGAGCAAACCAGGACCGTCCATCTATGGTGAGAGAGTTTACTTAATTCTGATAAATGGGCCTACTTCTTTGCTCCACCAAGAATGGTCGGACCCTAGCCATAGGGTTGCATTACATCATGGACGCCAAGGTTGTAAGGGCATCGACAAACCAGTTGCTATCCCTTTGGAAGTATTCAAACGAGATCTTCCCAAAATGTCCAATCATTTCTTCCAGATGTTCTTGATACGACTTCAATTTCTCATCTCGGGTCTTCCACTTTGCTTGCATCTGACAGATGACAATGGATGAATCACCATATACCTTGATCCTCTTCACTCCGATGGTTAAAGCGGTTTCAAGCGCTAAGGCATAAGCTTTATATTCGGCAATATTGTTGGTACAAGGAAAATCGTGTTGGAATGACGAAGGTAATTAAAGGCCATTAGGAGTGACAAGCAATATTCCCATGCCACACCTCTTTTGATTAGTTGCTCCATTAAAGAACAACTGCCATTCATTAGCTGTGTCTTCTTCTTCTATTACTGTGATCTTTTCATCTGGGAAGTCATCATCCAAAGCTCTTCCTTCATCCAAGGGGTGGGCAATCAAATGATTGGCTATAGCTTGCCCCTTGATAGACTTCTGAGTGACATAGATGATGTCAAACTCAGATAGCAATAGCATCCATTTAGCCATTCTTCCTGCCAGGGCTGGTTTCTCAAAAAGGTACTTGATCGGATCCATCCTTGAGATCAAACGTACCAGATAAGCTACCATGTAGTGCTGTAATCTTTTTTTTTTTTTGCCCAAATCAGTGTAGCACAAGTTCTTCCTAAATATGTGTATCGTGTCTCATACTCCAAGAACTTCTTGCTGAGGTAGTATATGGCATGCTTTACCCCCTTCTCTGTCTCCTTTTGTGCTAGCAACAAGCTCATGGAATATTCTTCCACTGATAAGTACACCAGAAGTGGTTCTCCTTCCACTGGTGGTGTCAATACTGGTGGGTTCATGAGGTATCCTTTAATCTTATCAAAAGCTTGTTGGCATTGGTCATTCCATTCTGTGGGCTGATCCTTCTTCAGCAACTTGAAGATTGGTTCACAGATCGTAGTCAATTGAGTTATGAACCTACTGCTATATTGGATATGACCTAGAAATCCTCATATTTGCTTCCCAGTGTGAGGCATGGGCATTTCTTAGATTGCTTTGATCTTGATAAGGTCAACTTCGATGCCTCTTTCACTCACTAAGAACCCCAACAATTTTCCTATTGTTGCCCCGAATACACACTTCTGAGGATTCAACTTTAGTTGATATTTCTTGATCCTCTCAAAGAATCACCTTAGTGTGGGAATATGCCCCTACCGATGTTGTCCACATAGACTTCCACATCTTTGTTTATCACGTCATGTAGTATGGCTGTAGCTACTCTCTGATAAGTTGCCCCTGCATTCTTCTGCCCAAAGGGCATCACCTTGTAATAATAAGTTCCCACTGGAGTGGTGAAGGCTATCTTTTCACGATTCTCTGGGTGCATAATCACTTGATTGTATCCTGAGAATCCATCCATAAATGATAACAAGGCATGCCCTGCTGTGTTGTCAACCAATACATCAATGTGAGGTAATGGAAAGTTATTCTTAGGGCTCACCTTGTTAAGATCTCAGAAATCTACGCACATTCGTGCCTTTCCATCTTTCTTTGGCACTGGTACTATATTAGCCAACCATTGGGGGTATTTCACCACTTGTAGAAATCATGCATTCCACTATTTCAACAATTCTTCTCTGATCTTTTTACACCATTCTTGATGCATTCTTCTAAGCTTCTGTTTGACTGGCTTTGCCCCAGGATAGGTCAGCAAATGATGTTGCATGATATTAGGGTCTATTCCAGGCATATCCTCATAAGACCAACCAAAGACTTCGATGAATTCCTTCAGAAGACTAATCATCTGCTCTGCTTCTTCATCATCTAGGGTGTTACCAATTTTCACCTCTCGAAGGTATTGGTCGATTCCTAGATTAATGACCAGTATCCTCACAGATGGGTTGGGTTTTCTTTGGTTTGCATTGTTTTATTAACTCATGATATTTATTAAGATCATCATCGAAAAAAAGGAGGCAAGTTATACTTGAAATCAGAAATTCCATTCATGAAAGAAGGATTAACAGACTCGACATACACAGACTCTGGACTTTCCTCGAGAGGGAAGGATGACACGTAATCGTAAACCGAAGACTCAACAATAGACTTGACTACAGACTTGACGACTGACTTAATGTTTTTATTAGTGGTATTCAAGCTGGTTGACTTAGTAGCATGAGTAAACTTGAAGTTTTCCTTAATGCTTGTCCAATTCAACAGTGGTTCAAAGACTCGATAGATGAGTAAATGTGGCAGAGGACCTTCTTCTTCTTCTAGGAAGGTTGTTGCTATCTCTTCAGTGGTGCTGACATGGTTCTCTTTGAAAAATGCTTGCTTCTTCACAAATACAAGTTGATCAACATCATTCTCTCTGAAGCTGAACTTTTTGAGGGGTGAGGAGCGATGGAGACTGCTCAATCCCCTTCCTATGAAGTCTAACTTTTCAAGCTTATTGAGAGAGGCCATCCTTGCTCCTTGATCACATCTCTGACCACTGTCACGAACCTTCCCGTTGCAGTTAATTTAGGAACAGTACATGCAGACCATCATTCTTTGTGCTCTTCTTTACTTTGCATATATGCTCCTTCCTCGGAAGGGCTTGGGCTTGAGCTTATGTAGCTCCTGAGCTCATGGTTCTCGTAAAAATGAACAAATGTGGTTCTTCAGATTAGTGGTAAGTCACAAACTCCAAATGAGTCTTATCTTCTTTTCCCATTCCCTCTTCAGGAGACTCAGGGACTAGGTGACTCCTTTGACCGGATCAATGATGTAGGTAGGATTGTTAGATGAGAACCCATCTTCAACCACTTTCATTATTCCAATGATGTAGCTATCCGGATTACTTTCCTTGACTTGCTGTTGTTCTACCTCTTGAGTCACCCAGTCGAACTCATCTTGAAAGAACACCTCAAATCCTGGTTGCATCTTTGTGGAGGTTTCATCAAACCATGGCTCAACATTATAGTAAAAGGGGAAATCTTCTCCTTCCCTCACAAAATACCCATTGAGAGTGGGGTAGTAAGAGGTGGATATTTTCCTGGTCATTCTTATTATCTTCTGCCCCTTGCCGACATTGTTGCTTTTTGGTCCAAGGGTTGGAGGAGTGTACCCCAGACCACTTCTTCCTTTGCTCACCACCAAAGTAGGTAGCCTTGAGACACCCTGATGATACTTACCTAGTCCCATTCTAGAAAATTATTACATGTTCTTCATCATTTGACTCACCAGTGGACTCCAGATAGCTTTATAGTCAGTTAGGATTTTTTCTTCTAGTGCTTCCTTGGCGAGGGTCGCATAAGTACTTCTATCTCAAAACCACTAAGTTGGAGTCATGGTCTTGTTCTTCCCCCTTTTCAATATTGGCTCAAGTGTTAACCATTTAGGAATCCCAGCTATTATAATTACTTTCCCCTCATGAATGAACTTCCTTCTGGTGGAGGCTGGAAGCTATAGCCCTTGCATAATGGAACCACGGTCTTCCTAGGAGCATGTTGAATGATGTTGGTATGTCAATGACTTGGAAATCAATATCAAAGTTCACTGGGCCAATTATTATGGCAAGGGTGAGGATTCCAACAACTTCTCTTTTGGTATTGTCATATGCCTGTATTGTCTGATTTGATGGTCTCATTTCTTCCATATTAACACCAATGCTTTTGGCCGACCTCAAGGGTAGAACATTCAAAGCAAATCCATTGTCAATGAGGACATAGGGAACGACCTTATCAAGGCACTCCACTATTATATGCAAAGCCCTGTTGTGTTGGGCTCCTTGGAGGAGTTTGGAGTCTGAGAACATCAATGACTGCACCACATATGTTGCCCCTACTATTTGTGCGAGATGTGTTGGATCTCTCTCAATCGGCACTTTCACATTGGTG
>NW_024868917.1:0-22286 GCF_013358625.1 Macadamia integrifolia
AATGGTAGATATTTTCATTAGACTTTCTTCCCACATTGCCAACATCCACAATAAACCATGCAACCACTATCATGATATAAATCCATTGTATTTAATTATAAGAGTATCATGACCATGGATTAGATATCTAAAAAAAAAAAGTTGAAACATTTTTCAAATATAATTTATTTAATAATATAATAAAAAAAATTTTGTAAACTCTTTACAAAACATTTACCAATGCCTTGAATTTCAAGCAAGCAAAGTCTGACAATTGTCTCTTAGATTTTCTCCCAAACAGACAGTGGAAATCCTATATTAAGTGTCACCCCCTAACCATTTATATTGTGTACAATAAGCGGCCAGTGTGTAGTTGGTTATGTCAATAAATATATATTGTGTGATCATAAGTGCATAAAATACAAATGAAACAATAAGTTCCTCTCAGGTACGAAAAAGAAACTATCAGAAATTACTATTGCTATCAATAATTTGGTGGCGAATCATTTAGGAATCTCAATGGATCCATGTTCGACACATTAAGTATTCATATTTATATTTTTATCAAATCCCTGTTGGAGGAATATACAATACACCAACACTAAAACAAAGTACCCAAGTCTATCCACAGTTGAGAATAAATAATGATATAAATAGATTATAATAAGCATATAATGAATTGGATTTCATGGACATACTTGTCAAAATGTCAAAATATCCATATATATCAAACGTAACCCAATTCTAATAAAAAAAGCAACTCCTTTTTTTTTTCCCGCTACACCCACTAGGCACCAAGATCCTGATCAACTCTCTTTTGGTAGAAACAGAAACAGAAACAGCTAACTGCACCCCTTAATTTTGTATGAAGCTGACATATAAAAGATTGAGTAATGAAGAGGATTCAAATTCACCTAACAACTATAACTCTAGCTTCATCATCTGTAAATCAACTTTCTCGCAAAGCCCGTAGGCATTTGGAATTGCTCAGTTATACCGAGATGTGCCATGAGAAGCCAGACATGAGTGAAAAATTCTCCACCTTGTCCGAGTTGTTGAGCATGATTTGGCCCTTTGCACTGAGCTGCAGCATATGATAGCATGTCGACCCACACGAGACTAATTGCATCCCATGTCGCATCCCATGTCTCCTCCCTTCGCAATGATTTCAACTGAATTGCGAGCCTACATCCATCAAATAGAACAGACTTGCATTTGGGTCCTTTCACTTCAATAGGTGGAATATCGGTCTTCACATTCTCTAACAAACGACATGCTTCACTTATTTTCAGTTTCAACTTATTTCCCTTTTTTTCTTTGAGGAACCTCTTGGCTTCTTCCTCGGTATCTTTTGATCTTATCTCCCCGACCCCTTCAGGCAGCATAAAAGGACACACAACTAGAAGATACAACATATAATCCGATAATCTCTTGCTGATTTCTCTTTGTTTGAGAGGGGTAGGATCAGAATTATCAGATTGATAACAGAGTTCAGTAGCAATGTGCCAAATAAGAACACTTTGATCAAATTCTACTTCAAAAGTCCACCAAAACTTGTGTTGTTCTATGTGTTTATGTTGGAGTAGCCCACCACCTCTACTTCGGCATAGCCGCGTTGCTTCGCCGTAATCTTTTGCCTCGTCTGATTTTTTGCGGAGCTGTTGGAAGATAAATTCTTTCAACTCTTTGGAGACATCCTCATGGGTTGTGAACCAGTAATTTCTTAGCTTCTTCTCTATTCCCAATAAATTTCGAACTTTCCTAACAAGAAATGTAGGTTTATCATTGAGCCAAACATTAAATAGATTGTATTGGCCAATGGAATTAGACCACCTTGGCCTATTGCCCCGCCATCTCAAGATTGGGCCATCCAGGCCATGCTTTCTTAGCCAGAGGAATGCCGAATCGGAGAAAATTAGAAGAATGGCCGCATAAATCTCTAGGATGATCGCCAGTGCGAGCAATAGGTATGTTATGATTACGTCGGTGCTTGAATGATGCTGCTTCTCAAAAATCAAGAACACGGCAAAAACTGAGAGGGTGAAGGAGAAACTGATTGCCCTTAGAATGCAGCCCGTGGTAGAATAAAATACACCTGCCTTGGTGTATAGCACATCAAACATGAATCCAAGTTCAACTTCAATCAATTTGAAAGCCTTTTGGTAAGATCTTTGTTGGAAGAATGATTTGCTTTCAACCCAATCGTCGTAACTGAGAATGAGAAATGCAAATAGACGCTTGAATATCTCAAAGAAGTAACGTGCTTTAATCAAAATCTCTTCATCAACAACATCATCATCACCACCACCACCACTCTGTTCATCAAAAACAACATCACCACCACCACCACCACTCTCTTCATCAACAACATCGTCATCACCACCACCACCAGCAGCCGCATTGCTCTCATTATTTCTGCCGACAACAGTAGTAGGCTGACGGAATTTAAACTCTACCAGTTTCCGTTCACTTTCTTCAACTCTTCTCATGGTCACCCGAAACCCCTCCTTCTCCTTAGAATTGTATTCATCCATGAATTTGGCATAACTTGGGCCAGGATCAGGGGGACTGAGCATGGAGTCTCTCAAGTGCTCCTTACTTGCTGAACTGAGAACCCAAGTCCTCTCCGCATACTTGACAATTGCAGGAACAAACATAAGAGCTGTAAGAATTGACATCCTAGTACCCGTCCAGGACCTGAAGGTGATATAAGAGGCAATGCTGCCTTGGACCCCTAGTCCAAGCAAGTGCCTTAACCACAGCTCATTATCTTCTAAGGAGAAGGCAGTGATGGTGTCTGGACCACCTAGGTGCAATAGAAGAAATGGTGCCCAAAAGGCTGGCAATTCATTGGCTTTGGGTTGATCTATACTATGGGAGAGGATCCCAAGGGCAACAGCTGCAACCCAGTCCGCACATAAGTAGGCAATCCAAAGAATGATTTGTACCCAAATTTTATTGATGCGTCTTCTGCGGCTGCCCAACAAGATCAGAAGGACTTGAAAGAAGAGACTGAGTAGAACCGTCAATCGGAGCTCCCATTTGTTCCATAGCTTCTGAACCCGTTCCGGGACGGCGCTAAAGAACTTACTCCTCTTCTCTACAAAGATTTGACTGCTAATAACTGAGAATTCAGAAGGAACAGATGAGATCAATAGAAAGAAAGAAAGAAAGAAAGAAAGATATAATATGAGGTAATTAAAATGGAGAAACATATTGCAACTTACGAGTATACAGCATTGGTGATTTCTTCACTTAAGATATCCAGATTGATTGTACTCGATCCTATTACTTTGAGAGCGAGTTCTAGTATTCCTAAGTTCGATAGATTATGCTTCAATCCCTTGGCAACAATCCGATATGCTTACTTATTCTACAAATTAATGTCGATGGTTTTATTATTATTATTATTAATTGTAATGTGTGGAACAGTTTCCTACTTTTATTTGCTTCTGATAGCACCAAAGAATAATGCTCAACAATCTATGAAAAATTCGAACAAACTTTTTTGTTGTAGCTTCAGATAACTGCAAAGAATAATGCGTAGCTCCTTTTCCTTTTTGAGTACTGAGATCAGTGGTCAGTTCGTCCTGTATTTTGTGAGTGGCAGTATTGGTAAATTTCAAACCATATCCTTTCAACAACTTCTAGAATTGAGAAACACCTCCAATGGTTCACAACACTTGGACAATGAACTCATAGAATTAAAAATCAATCTCCATTCAATGCTTTGATGGAGAAGAATGCAACTGAATCCTCCCTCGGAAGATGGCAACACCCAATAGTTGGAGAGAGAAGGAAGAATTTCCACGATTTTGGGAGAGCTCTTTCTTCCTAAATCATATGAGCTATGTAATTAAACCGCCTTTTCCCCTCTTCCTAAGATTATAAGATTTCAAAAAAAAAAAAAAAAAAAAAAAAGCTTGTCTATATTCTTTTGCTTCTCATGTGCCAAATGGTGAATGGTGTGATCCTATTGGGTCAAATACCAAGGCACTGCTTAACCTGAGCCTCACCTAAAAGCTAATTTAACTTAATTTCTCATTAGACACCATAATATGATAATAGTCATAGAAAACCCATATTGATAGAAAGTATTATGTGTATCATTCTGTTTTACAATATCACAATGAACCTCAAAGCATGGCATTAAATTGCTGTCACTACCCTAGTCCTTTGAACAGCTAGCATAGAGTATCCTGTCCATTGATTGGATGACAAAAGAATGCGAGAAAACAATTATAAAATATGGGAAAATGGTTTGCATGGGGGAATGTGGCCCCAGCACCTACACACATGGGGGAAATATGATTGGTCCACACCCCCACCCCCAATGAAATGGAAAATGACTCATATGTTGATGCTTTCACGTGCTTTCCCATTGGCCTTAGCACATGTGCAGGAGCCACACTTCCTCATAAGAAACACTCCCTAAAAAAATGTAATTAGGGAGAGGGATTGGCACACACTGCCCATGTGTGGTAATCTAGCTGGCAGAACCAATGGGGGCATAGGATGAAGCATCATAAAAAAGGGACAAGGGGTCATTTCAAGGGAGGAAGAGGGCGCTAGCTTATGGTAAGATGTTGGTGGGCCCAATCTTTTCCCATATAATTATTATGAATATATAATAGTTTATAATTTTTGTAAAAAATTCACAATTAAACCAATGAGATTGAAATTTCACCCAATCAAATTCAAAACTCCCTCTTAAGATATTCTCTCATAATGGAAAATAAATTTCATATTATGTATCACTTTCATTCACAGGCAAACAAAGTGGACCCAGTGTAGTCATGGCCAGTCAGATTTTGGTAAATATTCTTTCACTCAATTTTTAGATACCCTGGAACATTACAAGGAACGGTGTCCATTTAGAATCGGAACCAAAAATGGAAATTTGGAAACTATAATTTCAATCGATTTGGTTATGTTTTGAGTTTAGGCTAAAAATTGTCGATATAATTCAAACCGAATGAAGTGTAACCCGTATAAATAGCATCTGAACCGAACCTAAACCATACTTTACCCTAAAAGACTTAAAACACGAGGTTTAAGATTCCAGTTTTCACTTCTTCTTTTGTGCCTCCGTCTTCGAGTATCAACTTGATCTCCTCATTTTTCTTCTTTAGTTCTGCACTTCTACTTGTTTCTAGTTTTGTGCCAAGCTTTTTCAAGGCCAGCATGAGACATTCTCAAATCTTGTACAAATCAATAAATTTAATTGAAAAAAAAAAAAATTTTTTACTGAGAGCATATCAAACTGAATGAAACTGAATACTAAAAACCAAATAGGAATCGAATAAAACCGAATCAATTTGCTTCTATATCATTTTGAGGCTTTGAAAAAGTATTTGGCTCTGATTCAATTTCGTTTTGTACATATTGTATCTTGAACTGAATCCAAAAAACCAAACCAATTGACACCTTTTATGGTGAGGGTCCAGATTTATAGTTGAGGAGTGTTGAACCTAAAAGGTTCTATATTTTTTACCATGTGTTTAGGATATGAAAATCCTGTTGATGTGTTTGGTGTTCTAACATCATTGTTTATGTATTAAAAGTATAAGTGAACCTAAGTAACTAAGGTAGAATCCAAGCTAAGAAATATGGCATGATGAATGGTTATTAAGAGTAGTTGTTGACGGTTTACTGCAGATAGTTGTGGTCATCCGTCATGATAAGAGACTGAGGAATTCTTTCTCAGAGGCTCAAGATTATTTTTAAGTTGCTTTACTTCTATTTACTTTATCTCTCTCTTACCTTTCTTGCTTTGAAGTTATTGTTTAGATCATATATGACTCTTTATATTTTTCATCATTCTTTCTATCTTTCTTGTATCATTGTTCAGTTGGTTGTGTTTGTTTTATTTCGCTTAAAAAATTGCTACATCCCAATTGACTCCTTTCTTGGGTTGCATTCGATTCTCCAAGGAGGTATCTTTTCAGATTAATTTCTTCAAATCTATTGGATATTGGATGAAAAATGGCCAAAATAATATCAATGGCTTAAAATAGAATAAGATGTGTTCTATCTGATCCAAAGGAGTTGTGCTCATGTTAATCATATATAAACCGATTAAAATCTTTCTAAAGAGGCCAAATAATCATGTTAGATTATTATTATTATTATTATTATTATTATTGTTGTTGTTAAGAACCTAGTTTGAAGTCAAACAGAGCACTAGACGTCATAAAACAACTAAAAAATACTAAGAAACATGTGTTTGTGCTAATTATAATGAACTTAACTTGACTTCGAATGGGCTTCGGCTAACATCAAGTGAGTGTCAGGCAAGGCTTGGCCTGACATTGCATTAGGAGTTTATTGTTAGTTAAAACGGAAATGACATAAAAAAATGTATTCGATATGGACTTATTTTAAATAGTTCAAAATGCGAATGAGATGGTCAATAATACAATCAAATATTTTTGGAACAATAAAAAAACAAAAACTAATGGTACATGTTTTAAACGTTTAAATTTGAACATACATGACTAAAAATGACTATATACAAGCATAAATAAAAGAATTGGTAGGTACAATGACCTCAATATCCCTACTGGTGGGGGGTTTCAAATGGGAAGTGTGAACACATGCTTGTTAGACCTTGATGAGAAGATAAACAATGTAAATTAATAGAAGTCGTCATCTAGAAAGGGCCCAGGACTCATAAATATCTCCCCTAATCAAGGGAAAAATCTAATGACTCTCCATGAACGGGTTATGGTTTACACTATAACACTAGGCAAGTATCAGGTTACAAACCAAAAAAGTGTTAGGCACACGATCTCTCCGGCCCTAAGGTTGCACTCTTATCTAGACCGTTTGTTGCTTGTACCCTACTAACTAATCCTAGATCTAGGTCATTGAATGAGAACCCTATGACTAGGTATCTAAGTATGACTTATGAAACCCTGAACAAAGTGTGTAAGTTATGCCATAGTATACTAATTAAATTAATTAAAGCTTATGCGTTATGAAACCTAGTTAGACTATTTATAATTAATTAATTGTAGCCTAAATGAGTAATTAAATAAATTATAAAGTCCTAGATTAATCTAGTTAATGAAAGATTTTTAGTTAGCTAATAGTTAATCAAAGAAGAAGTTTGTTAAACTAACTACTTTAAGTTGATGAGATTTAACAACATAAGTAGTCTATTCAATGATTAAACCTGAATGTAAAGATTTGAATGAGTGAGTTCTAAGACCTAGTTATTCTAATTATGATTATGAATGAGTTCTGTGACCTAGTTATTTTCTAATTATGATTATCCTATGATAGTCTTAAATTATTTGTTAACAAATTATGTATTTTAACTAGACTAATGAGGTAAGAGCTTTTAACTAATTAAGGCTAAGCATGGCAATTACATATTATTCTACCCCAATTAAATGTTACTCAAGTATATGGCAAAAATTTCGCAAAGTTAAATCCTAGTTATCTAGACAACCGAATGGGCCTACCGTTTGAGGCCAAATATGTGGGCTAGATTGGGGCCAGCCAAGACCCAACGTTGATTCAATTTATGAGTTATTGGACTTGTACTGAATTCGATTGCGTTTGGAAGGGGCCATTGGGGACCCAAGTGATATGGATAGCACGTCCCGTCGGGATCCGTTGTTAGTGAATCCAGTGACTCAAAGCCCAATTATGGGCCACCAGACTGGCCAATAGTTGGCCACTTAAGATTAGGACTCTACCCATGGCCCAAAGGCCAAGCACGAACCCAACTCATGGACTCACTTGGGTCTATCCATGGGCCAATACTCTTAAAGAAAGCAGAGCCAATTACTGTACCGTAAGTGGGGTTGGAGCTATTACTCTGAAAGACGAGTTCACAAGAGAAATCACGCCAACCAAAGATAAACAACTTGAAGGGAAGGAGTAGGAGATAAAACTGTTGGGGATCCACCGGGAGACAATAGACATAGTTCTAACCCAGAGTAAACCATCTAGAGGGATTTTTGATCGAGTCTGACACATTTATGGTCCGACCTAGACTGGCCCAAATAATAAATATATCTACACATTTATAAACAGGTAGTTGAGAATTCCTGACCTCTCTCAATATCTCTCTCAATTCGAAGATCCAAGATTTGAATTGATGTCCTTTCATTGATTCCTCCTAAGGATTTCATTTCAATTGGAATTTGGTTATTCACGATGTACGATGATCCCTGTTAAGCATCCATGGCTGAATGGTTAAAGTGCCACTCATAATTGGCAAATTCGTAGTTCAATTCCTACTGGATGCACGCCATGGAAGTTAAATTAGTCTATTGGAATAGTCTTTATCAATCGAATCTCATCATCATCCATATATAACGAATTGGTATGGTATATTCATACCATAACATATGAACAGTAAGAACTATAATTCTTATCGATATTGGAACGATGCAGCCACCTAGCCCAACGGGTGCCCAACCAGCCCAAAACATTTACAAGCCCGATTTGAACCGATTCCTTTAAGTCCGACCTAGCCCAACCCTTTTAATACTATTTCTATTTTTTTCAATACTATTTGTATTTAGTGCTAAGGCTATGTGATTTGTACAGTTGAAATGGTGGTGATTATTATCTGAACATTCATCTTTTTTTCGTATACTTTAATTGATTTGAATTTGCTAAACTTGGGTTGTGTAGACATAGTTTAATTGATTTGAGTTTCATGGGTTAAAGACCGAGTACCTTAGTAACTTAGTTGTTTTGCCCATTTTTGGTTTAATCCATTTTAACTATGGGATCTTTCTTTGCTATCCCATATTTGTCTCATTTTATTGGTATTCCTCTTTAAGTACATTTAAGAGACCAATTTTAAAGAGGACCCGTTTAAAGCTCGTTTAAAGTTAAATAGGTCTATAGCCCAGTTAAAGCCCGATTAAGACTTGTTTGTTGCAGCCCGATTAAAGCCAAAGACTGATCGACCGGATTATTAACTGTACCATGCCCACTTTAGGTAAGCCTGTTTAGCTAAACTGGCATTCACGGTGCAGCCCTAAAAATTGATCGAACTCGACTAAACTCGACCAAGACTGGCCCGTCTAGGCCCGGCCCGGCCCGACCTGACCGTTTGACATCCCTACTTACAACATCTCCACAAAAAGTGCTTAAACTTTGGTGCCATAGACAGTTTCCATAAATTATGCCAAAAAACTAGGATCATCATACTTTCTAGAGCTTTTATGAGGATTGAAATAAATTAAATCTTATAATACAAAAAGCAGTTTTCACTGAAAATATCCCATCCTGGGGCCCAAATCCAAGAATTAGTTTTACAAGAAATGTTATGGGGAGTATGAAAATTTTCTTGAACCTCCAAAATAGAGAGATTTGAGGTTACAAGAGGCACATTCCATTAGAGGTCTTGATTAATTAATTGGGACGATATTTTACTAATTGAAAGAGTAGGAATCCAAACATCTCTAGAAATCTCAATTAAATTTGCATTCCCCACCTTCTTTCGAAGACCTACTCTTAAGAATGCTGTTGACTATTCAACCAGTGTTCTAGAATCTAGCCACCGTCGCAACAATCAACAAAAAGTTAGTGCTTTTTTCCTTTTCAAAAAATATATAGTTAATGCCTCAATGGTTTCCAGTGTATATCAGCAATTTAATGGTCAGCCACCATAAACGTCCGTCAAAGTGCAATGGTTGCACTTTGTTACCTCACTAATAGTGACAGCCCTTTGGTCTCAAATGTTAAAGAGTTAAATATTTCTATAATAAATTTATTTTTTATTCATCTGTGGCGAAAAAAAAAGGCTCCTTTACTCGGAACAATATTGCTAGTATACTCCTCATCCTGAAAAATAAATTGTTTAAAAAAAAAAAGGAATGGATGTAATACCCTTGTTTGGACTGACCCTTGGATTCCATCTCTTTCGGAATTCACTTTACCTATTCAATGTATTCAACAAATTCCCTACAGGTGGATAACTGATTTTCTCCTCCACAACTCTTGGAATATTTGATTCTCTCTTCTTCATTCCCAATGTCAATTGGGAATAAGATCTTGAAAAATCTCATCACTGATGATATTGACATATGGTGGTGCCCCCTCTCAAAGATAGAGGAACTAACTACTAAATTAGTTGTTCTATTGATACTGATAACTCTCTTTGTATCTCTATGCTCACCTCCTTGCTTGCAATGGTGATGTTTCTCCTGGAAACTCAAAATCCATCCCAAGTTTAAGTTTTTTTTTTTGGAGACTTATCCTCGACGGCATCCCTACTAAGGATATCCTTAGAAAATGGATTGACATTGACCATACCTATATATTTTGTCAGGCTCAAGGCAAATCTATTTGGCATGTCTTCCTTTCATGCGAGTTCACAAAAAAATTTGAGTTGCTGGGTTGCTAGGGTAAAGAACTGAGAACTTATCCAATAACTCTTTCTTATCCCTAATTATGTATGTTTTTAAACCCTACCCTATTTCATGACTGTGATAAATCCATATTATTTAGCATTTTCATAATATCCGGTTATTTCATTTGGGCTCATAGGAATCAGGTAATGCATTCTAAAACTAAACCCAATCCTTCTCAAATCCTAACCAACATTAACCGATGGGTTAATGAATTGTCACTTCTCAATAACTCCTCAAAACCTCTTGAAATACAATCTCATTTATTGGATCCTCATATTCCATCTTTTCACCAAAACCACCCTTTTTTTCACTATCCAATTTTAATTTGTACAAGTACTTCTAACACTTTTAGTGATACTTCAAGTTGGGCTTATGGAATTCTTTTTCAGTGTAATAATGTTTTAATTCATGCTGAATATGTGATGACAGGAACAACAATTGAAGCAGATACTAGGAGCTTTCTCCATGGGTTAAAGAAAGCGTAAGAAGAAGGATGTGATGTGACTGAAGTCTAGAGTGATTCAGAAATCTTGCTTAACCTAATCGCGAAGGCTAACAAATACTTGTGGCCATGGAACTCAATCCCCTTATTTTTGGACGTCTACAAGTCCATCCTTTAATCCATTTTAGGCTTCAACCTTTGAACAATCTTGTTGCTTGGATAATGCTCAGAACAAATAGGATTTTTGAAAAGGGAACATTTGTGGATGTAATTAAGCACCTCTAATTCTTATTCATTTTTCTTTTTTTTATTAAAAAAAAAAAAAAAAGATTTAGAGTAGAGAAAGACAACAGAATTCTGGGTTTTCCAAATTTTCCAAAGCAAAGAAGCCCATTGAATAACGGCATTTGTTTTATCTGGAAAGCTATAGGAAGAAAGCTAGAAATGAAAAACGCTTCCTTAAATGTATTATCACCTTGAATGTTCCTTGTATTAAGTCTAAAAAGGGAAAGCAACCACCAGCAAGATGCTGAGTCACAAAGTCATTAGATTTCTAGCAAATCAGTTTGATGGATGTTGTTTCCGATATGTTTCCAGAGATGCGAATTTATCGCCCATTCTCTAATAGGGAAAGCCTTGTCCTTGACAAGTAGGACAAAATGGCTTGTATCCAATCTTTGGCTCTTGGTCTGTGTAACAAGGATGCCTTGGGTTTCACTTGTCCCACTTTGCAATAACAAGACATGCATTAAGACATGAACTACAAAAAGGATCTTGGCCATGGAATTGCTGAAGTATCCTTTCAACATCTCCACAGACAATGATTATGTTACGTGCATGAATAGGGAGATGAGAAAAAAGAGAAAAAATAGAAAGAAAATATAAAAAATAGAAAAAGTAAGAAAAAAGGTAGGGAAAGAGTTTAGCTTTATGGACGAATCTAGACGTCTAGCTTGGATAAAGAAACTTATCTCTGTCTTAGAGACAATTTAGGAATTCAAATCTTATCTCTTTCATTATCTCTTGCTATATAAATAGACATATTGGATAACCGTTAACAATCCACGCTTCCACTAATTCCACTTGATTACAACTTCTTAAACCACATTCCTATAACTATCCATGTTGCTTTCCTAATAATAATAATAATAATAATTATAATAATATAGTAGTCACGTAACAAATTAAATGCAACTGATGCCACATATTTTTGTTCGGCCGGCCCTGTGCACGAAGAGCGAGAGAAATGTGACCAAAGGAGACTTTGGTGGGGGGCTTTGATTTATAAGTTAGAATATGAGCACGCATTGAGGGAAAAGGGAAACAGAGTAGAGTTGGGATGCATGAATGTCAATACCTAATTTTTGGATCACCTTCTTTTTATCCTCATCATCTTGACTGTTGCTAAGAGGGTTGTCTTCTACTTCCTCTATCGTGGGTGGCCTTGTAACCCTTTACCTTATCGTGGGTCATAATGGGAAGCTGTGACTAGCTCCTCCGATAATAGGGACTGTTTCCTTGAACATTATAGCTATAATGGGTTTGTTGCTTGGAGGAGAAGTTGGCAGGCACGTGGTCGGCTATAATGACGATCTGTGGTTGACACACATGTCTCCTCCCTAGTGGCTGATCGTATTTATGCATATCAGTAACTTCCACAAATTGTCTCAAAAAGTATCATTAGAGTGTGTAGACTGTAGTGGAAATAAATTAAAACCTAATAATGTAAAATAAAAAAATAGTTGTTATTGAAAAATATCCCTTTTTTTTTTTTTCTTTTTCTCTTTTTAAAGAACTTCTCATCTGTAGAAGACCCCAAATCCAAGAATCATTTTCACAAGAAATGCTAAAGGGAATATGAAAACTTCTAGGGACTCCAAAAATAGAGAAATTTGATGTTAGAAGAGGCACATTCCATTAAAAGAGGTCTTGATTAATTAATTCTGACACTCTTGACACACACCCCATTTATTCCGCATTACCCAATTCACCCTTTCTTGGGTTGCCATTAGTTTTAAACATCTATGTGTTGTATGATAACAAGAACCATGTTATATTACTGAACCAAATGCATTTGATCAAATGAATACTGAAAATCAAATGGTTAAAGTAATAAGACCATTTTACATGTCTCCTATGTTAAATAACTCTATAGGGTTTGAATCCCAAAACCCCAAATCCAAGAATATGAAATAATTCATACAGAATTCTAGAATACAACTTCAAACATAAAATAGGAGATAATGAACATACCTTGAAGGAAATAAAACTTGATGAAGAATGATAAAGAAAACTAATTTCCTTAAGAGATATAAACACTCAAAAGATGGATCTTCTGCAGCCTCCCGTGAATACCAATCAACTGTCTTTCTAGTGGAGAAGAGAACAAAGTAATTCACGTAGCGGCAGAGACCCTCCTTTATATAATACATAAAGTATTGTCCCAGCCCTGGCACACTTTAAGAATGTCCAGGACTGGCTCACCTCAAACCAAACCAAGGTGACATGCCTAAACCGGCCCATGTAGTCAAGACTTCCATCATTAAGTACTGAACCAGTAATTAATCAGGCCCATTATCTTTCGAAATCTAACAATCTTCCACTTGAGCTAGATTAATTACGGAGTCAAAATCAGAATGATGTGGCCATGAAATCGTTATACAAATATATATATATATATATAATGTCATCAAACTTTGATTCATTCAATAAGCAAACCAATGTCGAACAACAGCAGAAGATACACCTCAATATACAGTATATAACTTTCTATTATCACAAACAAGGATCTACCTATCAAATAAATCGCCATGAGGTATTTTGTCATGAAGTGTCAACTTCATGAAGGTCCTAACCTGATTGTGAAATCATGATGACTTAAACAATTTTAAAGGCAAACACTTTGATATTAACCAAAACTTGGGCAAACCACCATAACCTTGGGTTAATATCAAACTTTGGCACACCGCCTTTCAAACTTTGGCTAAATACTGTCATGAACTTTGGTTAAATATTGCCTATACTTTAATATATATATATATATATATATCAGAAAAACAAATGAGTGATGAACAAATGAATTCATATTCAATCAATAACATTAATGCTAAATCCAAGCAAGCCAAGTTAAGTTAAACAAATAATCTGAACTCAAGATAAATGTCAAACATGATGAATGGAAGAGTAAAACTAAGCTCCCACTACATAAATGCATCAAAAGACTTGACGACACCCATATTAGAAATATGATTCTTAAATACTCCCACTGGAAGTGCCTTAGTCAACGGATCTGCTAACATGTCATCAGTAACAATGTGTTCCACAATAATTTGCCTCTCATTGACCTTTTCCCTTACCACGAGATACTTTATCTCAATATGCTTTGAACCACCAGATTTCTTGTTGATCTTCAAGAAGAAAACAACTGAGATATTGTCACAGTGCAACATAGTAGGTCTAGAAATAGAATCTACAACCTTCAACTCAGAAATAAAACCTCTTAGCCTAATGACCTGCTTTATAGCTTCAAAAAGAGTTCTGCTTGCATAGTAGATGACGCTAAGATAGGTTGCTTCGTACGTTTCCAAGAAATAGCACCACCTACCATCTTGAAAATATATCCAGAAGTAGACTTTCGATCATCTGTACAACTGCCATAATCAGCATCAGAATATCTAACAACCTCAAGTGCATCACTCTTACTATACACTAGCATAAAATCCTTGGTCTTTTGTAAATATCTTATAACCTTCTTGGCAGCTATCCAATGTGCTAAACCAGCATCAGACTGAAAACGCCCAAGAACACTGACTACAAAAGCTATATCTGGATGAGTACAAACCTGTGCATACATCAAACTCCCTACCGCAGAAGCATAAGGTTTATCTGCCGTCGAACTCTTCTCAATATCATTTCTGGGACACTGTTGTTTATTTAACCTATCTCCTTTGCTGATTGAAATATCACCAGTTGAACAAGTGGACATATTAAACCATTTTAAAATGCGGTCAATATATGCCCGCTGAGATGGTCCTAACAAACTATATTTCCTATATTGCTTAATTTCAATCCCAAACACAAAACTGGCTTCACCTATGTCTTTTATTTCAAAATTTGAAGACGCAATCCTTTTTTACTCTAGCAACAATGACATGTCACTACTAGCAAATAAAATGTCACCAATATAAAGTACCAGGATGATGAACTTGCTCCCACTGACCTTCAGATATATGCAATGATCCACAAGGTTTTCACAAAAACCAAAAGAGGTAACCACCTCATGAAACTTCAAATACCACTATCTTGAATCTTGTTTCAGTCCATATATTGACTTGTTGAGCTTACAGACTTTTCCTTCATTTCCTGTAATTTCAAACCCTTCAGGTTGAACCATATAAACATCTTCATCAAGATCTCCATTCAGGAAGGCAGTTTTGACATCCATCTGATGCAACTTTAATTCAAAGTGTTCTACAAGGGTTATAATGATTCTAAAAGAATCCTTTGTTGAAATAGGGGAAAAAGTTTCCATGAAATGAACACCTTCTCTTTGGGTAAAACTCTTTGCTACCAACTTAGGCTTGTAGCGTTCAATTTTACCTTTTGAGTCAATCTTAGTTTTGTACACCCATTTGGAGCCTATGGGTGCACAACCATGCAAAAGATCAGCCAACTCCCAAATCTTGTTATTGCCCATAGACAATAACTCATATTTCATAGCCTCCAACCATTTCTCAGAATTCACACTGCTTACAGCTTGCTGAAAACTGGTTGGATCCTCCTCTAGCCCAATGTCAAAATTGTTGGGTCCCGATTGACACTGAGAGGGGAGGTGAATCAGTGTGCCAAATATTTTTTCACTTTCCAACTGTACCCCTGATGTGGCAATCACTATTTGCACTTCAATAGTACAATCTATTGATGCTGCCCAGAGCTGCTATGTATACTACTGACCATTCTTACTGTTGCATGAAACTTACTCACATAACCTGTATTGCTGCCTAGAGTTGTCCCATAAACCTCACACGGTAATCACTGTCACATACATACACAGTCGTATGCACATCCACACTGCACCACCAAGTGGTCAGGTCTACCAGATGTACACACCCATTCTGCAGCCAAGCACTCCAATCCACAATAGAAATACGAACATACACATCCACAACACAAGAAATACGTGCTTCGGCCAGTTGCCTACATGCACGGAGTAATGCCCACTGTCGGGCTCAGTATTTACTCAATACTAATTATGACTGCACCCACAGCCAAGGGAACACATTCCCAGTTTCCACCAATGATATACAATGGCTAGGTCTTCACCCTAGTTTTCTCAGAATGATCTGAGAGGCCGCACCCACGACAAATAGGTTTAGGTAGTTGTACCTACCAAGGAACACATAGCCCCTGTGTCCAGCACCCACTGAACACCAATAAAATAAAGTCGGGCTTATAACAATGCCCTATAGTGAAGCACTCATACATGCAAATTTCCCCCAAATAGACTACAACTATCACTTAGGCATTTTATCAAACATCTTGCCTACAATGATTTATAATAATGGAAATTTGGCAAAAGTGAGGTTACCTTGACAAGGAGTAACCATCGGAGATGCAATAATGTCGATCTCCACTTGATGCGGACCACAATCGCGTTGTCTCGGTGCCGCCAATGCTTCAACCCCGGTTGGTACTTGGGTTTCTTGAAGCAACTCACAAGAACCAAATTCTAGGTTCTTCTTCTTCTTCTTCTTCTTTCTTTTCTCCTTGTCTTTACTTTCATGGAGTAACAATGGCACTCACATTCACATTCACACACACACAAAGAGAGGAAACAACATCTTCTCTATTTCCCTCTTCTTCTCTTCTCTTCTATTTTCTTTTCTTTTCTCTTGGCAACAACTAATAGAACATGCTACCTTGGTTTCCAGCAACTTCCTAAGCCTCTAATGGGGGCTATGGATGAAGTGCAAGAGGATGGAAGTCTTTCATTCAAACCTTTAGCCTTCCACGAGCTTCAACTCGTTTTTCCGACCACCTCAGCAACCCCTCTGTCGGATTTCTTCCCTCTGATGTGTAGAGCTCGGAGAGATGAAGAATCTCCAACTTGAATCACCCAAATCGGAGTTAAAATGAGAGAGTTATGACCTTTTGAAGTTGGAGCAATGAGATAGCCCGAAATAGAATCTTCGTACGGCTGGCGTAGGCTACACCGGCGGCGCGCGCAACAGGAGCGAGATCTGACCGTAGATCTCATATAAGAGATCTTATAATCCAAGCCGTCCGATTAAACCAACGGACAACAGATGCAAACCGTTAGATTTGAATCTCGATGACGTCATCATGACGTAGGCGCTGACATCGTCAGAAGTGTTGTCGATCTATGATTGGTTACTTTTCCGGATTTTAAGGGAGCTTGTCTCCCACTCACAAAAGTGAAAATACATATTGACCGTTGGATCCGAATCTTCCATGATGGCTTTAATCAGATTTCATGAGATCATTAAGATCGGAATCCTTGTTATACTTTCTATACACGCGCGAAACACAATAACATACCTTGATATAGTGTAGCGCCAGTGCATCAAGAATTATGCATCTAACCAATCAAATCCCACGCATAAGCATCTATCTCGTCCATATCACACCAAAATCTCAGCAGCCTTTGGATGGGCATCAAGCCTACGTGGTCGAATCTTGGCCGTCCATTTCACTTCCCTTTACTCCTCTTTATTACAATCAAGCCCCTGCCTCCATATGTTTCAGTGCTTAAAGACCTCTTGCAACTCAGACCTTCAAAATCTTTAAATTACACAAAAGCCCTTCGAATTTCAAAAATAAAATCCGAAAAATCCACCCAACACCGAGAGCAACTGATGGATTTTCGGTTTGGATTTTCGAACCGACTTTACGGAAACACTTATAACTTTTTCATACGATATCCGATCGATATGAAACGAAGTGCGTTGGAATCGTAACTGGATGCTCTACGACTTTTCAGAAGACTCAATCATCTGAATCATCCATGTAAAAAGACCAAAATGCCCCTACACCTTTCCAATGACGTATCTTTCTCATACGGAATCGGAATGCGATGAAATCAGAACCGTTGGAAAGATTGTATTTTTGTCGTATTGTTACATGTAGAACGCTTCCTTTAAAAAATTCATCTTCAATGCCGAAACTGCCCTTGACTGCCATAAATGCCGTAACTTCTTCATACGGTATCGGAATGTGACGAAATCAAATGCACTGGACTAGGAAAATTACAATCTATCTTTTTCATGAAGAACCGATCTTCCAAAAATGTCATTTTCATTGCCGAAAATGCCCTCGATCGTAAATAGGCCAATTTTGCCAGTTTTGACCCAGAAACCCGCACCACCTATTAATGATGTATTAAACCACTCCATGCATACCAAGCTGCTCTGTTATCTCATCGGTGACACTGGATACTGCCATGTCATCATTTTCATCCACGTCACCCAAACTGGCCACGTCATCACCGCCACGTGGCCGAGTTGCCAACAAGGACAACCATAAAACAACAATCTCCCCCTTTGGAGTTGTTGGCAACCACCTGGCAACCACCTCATCACTAATACACTCTAAAGCTCCGATGAGTAACTCTCTCCCCCTTTGACAACAAGTACAAAGGGTGGAACCAATGGACTCCCCCTGAGTCCAATAAGGGGGTAGCAATATCAAGCAACTTGCTCCCCCTCTCCCAATGCTACTAGTGTTTTGGAAGAATCACCACTCCCAGCTTCTGTCTGAGGAACTCAAACTGATCTTTGGGAAGCGGTTTAGTGAAGATATCAGCCACCTGCTCTACTGTGGGAACAAACTCCATTCTTACTTCACCTTCCATCACCTTGTCTCTTAAGAAATGATACCGGATAGCAATGTGCTTCGTTCTAGAATGCATCACCGGGTTCTTGGAGATATTGATAGCACTAGTATTGTCACAATATAGTGGCACTGCCTGCTCAACCTCCACACTCAAATCCTTCAACATCTGCTTCATCCACAACACTTGTGTACAACAAGATGTAGCTGCAATGTATTCTGCCTCTGCAGTTGAAAGAGAGACTGACTCTTGCTTCTTACTATGCCATGCCACCAAGCTGCTCCCCAAATAGAATGCACCACCATTGGTGCTCTTCCTGTCATCTACACATCCGGCCCAATCTGCATCTGAAAAAGTTGACAAACTAAAGTTCTTGACTTTCGGATACCATAACCCAAACTCACTAGTCCCTTTCAGATATCTAAAAATTCTCTTCACTGCTGCCACATGTGTCTCTTTTGGTCCTGCTTGGAATCTGGCTACCATGCACACAGCTTGTAAGATGTCAGGCCTACTAGCTGTCAGATATAATAAGCTACCAATCATTGACCGATACGAGGTGTGGTCAACTGATGGAGAGTCATCTTCCTTGCTCAACTTACACCCAGTCATCATAGGTGTACTAACTGACTTGCAATCCTCCATGGTGAATCTCTTTAACATCTCCCTCACATATTTGGACTGAGATATGAAGATACCTTATTTCTTTTGATTGATCTGCAAACCCAAGAAGAATGATAGTTCACCCAACATGGACATTTCAAACTCATCTTGCATCCTCATTGCAAAATCTTTGCACAACTCATCTTTGTGACCCCCAAAGATGATATCATCTACATACACAACCACCACAAGCTGACTGCTTTCTTCAGTTCTGATGTAGAGATTACTGTCTACTAAGCCTTTCTTGAAACCCAACTTACACAAGTAAGAGTCCAATCTGGAGTACCATGCCCTTGGAGCTTGTTTCAAACCATACAATGCCTTCTTCAATCTGCACACAAGAGTGGGGTCCTCACTCAGCTGAAACCCATCAGGTTGCTCTATGTAAACCTCCTCTTCCAAGTTTCCATTTAGAAAAGCTGATTTGACATCCATATGATAGACCTTGAACCCTTTGTACACTGATAAAACCAAGAACATTCTGATAGCCTCAAGTCTTGCCACTGGAGCAAAAGTTTTCTCAAAATCAATGCCTTCCACTTGAGTACTCTCCCTCTTTGACTTCAATATCAAAGAACTATAATATCTCTCTCTAAAGTAATCTCTCCCAGTGTGGGATACAAGCATCTATAGGAATGTCCATATGCATCTTTCCAATCCTACAGATGTGAGAGTTCAAACTACATAGGAGTGCCCATACGCATCTTCCCTATCCTATGAGATGAAATCTCAATTACTCAACTGACCTCATATTTGCTTCAACACTGCTCATCAGATAAGTGTTGCCTCGACTGGATATACATCATGAACTACAAATTACAGTACACAACTGCTCAACTCACCAGCTTCTTGAGCTTCCTGTCATAAGTCTCTTCATCCAGTCAACATATCATTCTCTCTGTCACTAGTGCTGAAATATTTAACTCTGTCAAAGTCAAACAATCACCATGATTACACAAAATTACACTCTGACAACTACCACTGAGATTGATACCAACTGAATCTCTGACCCATACTGATGCATACAAAAGCGAATTATTGGCTGTCATACTCACAACTGCATACCTCTGACCATCACTGACATCCTCAACTATTCTGCCCTCTGACTGACACTGACCTGCTCATCTGGTGATTGCTCCATTAAGATGCAAATACTCAAGAGGACTACACTAAGTTTCAACTGATGTCTCTAATCCAAGCACTATTGCAGGAACTTTACTGTCATAATCTAAGTCCTGCTGGGGGCCTAATATCCATATAGTGAGCTCCCCCATTCTTGTGCACCAGAGTACACCTAGTGCCTGGGAGGTGTGCCCACTCCTATACCTTATCTAGGTGGTGGGAGGGTGATGACTGTGACTGCACACACCTCTATGTGCTTCTCTCTCCAAACTAACTGACCACTTGCCTTGGTCCTATGCATTTGCTTCTCACCATAAGCTTTCCTACTACTCTGTTTTTCTTTCTGCTCACTTACTGTCTTCTTCAGTCTTTGCCTCTGTCCAACCAACCCAATTGTAGACCTCTCTTTTACCTTTCCAACTGATGGTCTTCCCTTTCTGAATCTTTCCTGCACAACTGTAGAACTGACATCTCCCTTTGTTTTCCAGATTCTGTTTACTGTTGTCTCAGCCTTTTGTATATCCTTCACTTTCCATACACTATACAAAGCCACCTGAGACTCACCACTAGATTGTGACTGATGCTTCTTAGAATGTCTTTCATTGACTTGCCTTCTACAACCACTTCTTAACTTTCTGGTTCTAGAGATCTGATAGTCTCTCTCCTCTTGTACAAGCTGAGGGGAGAGCACTGCCTTGCAATGCTTGGCCCAATGTCCATGATGGTGGCATCTAAGACATTCTACTAGTTGTCTACCCAGTGGTGCTATGGGAATCCTCCCTTCATAGCTGGAGTCTAGTCTAGATATACACTCTGCTCTCCTATGCCCATACTCACTGCACCTGTGGCAATACCCATGAAAACATAACTGTATCATTGGTAACTGCCTATGCAAGCTGGGTGAAGCATTATGTCTATTGGTGGGAGCCATCTGACTCTGCCTGGGAATCATCTGCATAGGCCTCTGATAATTGAACTTGTTGAACTTGCCATACTCAACTAGTCTCTGCTGGTAAACTCTGTCATAACCACCAACTCTGATTATGTTCCCTGTTTGGACTGCTTGTTTGCCTTTACCTCTACTCTTTGTATCTTGTGGACTGCCTTCACATTGTGTCTGATGTGTAGGAGATCTCATCTCACTATTGTGTCTCTCCTCTCTCTTCCTTTGTCTCCTCTGAGCTCGCTTCTGTGTTTTTCCTGTAGTCTGTCTCTGTGGTCTGATCTCAACTGTCTCTATAGCTTTCCCTGATGACTCACCCTGCTCTGTTATAGAACTAGAGCTGATGATGGGTAGTCTCTGGCATTCTACAGACTGAGCTAGATGTCTATCCATCTTTGTAACCACAAGTGGAGTGGCTGAATGTCTCCTCTGCAACTCAGTCAACTGTGTTTGTAGTGAAATGATCTCTGCTTCTAATTCTTTGTTTAACTTCTTAAAATCATTTGAAATTTCACTACCTCTTTTAATCACTCGAGATTGCACATCTATTTTCTCTCTCAATGCTAAGTTCTCTGATTCAAGCCTGGTACACACCTCACTTTGCTTTCTCAGTTGATCTTCAAGAGATTTTATAACCTGAGGGTCATTTCTGGACTTCATCATCTGTGAGATACAAGAAGCATCAAGCTCTAACAATTGTGCTCTCAACACATTGGCTGCCTCTTCAAGGATTCTACATCTCTCATCTCTATTGATGACTTGTGTTTCTAATGCTGCAATAATGAAGTTGCACTCCTTCAGATGTGTTCTCAAATCAATATTGATTTCATCTTGAGTTGTAGTAATATGTGCCTCAACACACTCAAATCCACTAGTGTAGCACTCATCTGAACATCTGCTTTCAAC
>NW_024868917.1:24139-24205 GCF_013358625.1 Macadamia integrifolia
TTTTTTTTTAGAAAGGTTTTATATTTTTATTTTTTTTTTTTTTTTTTTTTTTTTTTTTTGGTAAAA
>NW_024868917.1:25144-34743 GCF_013358625.1 Macadamia integrifolia
AAAAAATTCATCTTCAATGCCGAAACTGCCCTTGACTGCCATAAATGCCGTAACTTCTTCATACGGTATCAGAATGTGACGAAATCAAATGCACTGGACTAGGAAAATTACAATCTATATTTTTCATGAAGAACCGATCTTCCAAAAATGTCATTTTTATTGCCAAAAATGCCCTCGATCGTAAATAGGCTAATTTTGCTAGTTTTGACCCAGAAACCCGCACCACCTATTAATGATGTATTAAACCACTCCATGCATACCAAGCTGCTCTGTTATCTCATCGGTGACACTGGATACTGCCATGTCATCATTTTCATCTATGTCACCCAAACTGGCCACGTCATCACCACCACGTGGCCGAGTTGCCAACAAGGACAACCATAAAATAACAGCATTGTACTTGATTATTTATTTATTTATTGTCTAAGTTATTTAGGATAAGTTGCTCTAATAAGCTAGTCAAAATTGCCCAAGTTTCTCTTATGTGGCAAATTGGATAGTCTAAATTTTGTAGATAAGTAAACCTCAAGATCCTCATCCTATGAGTCAAGTTTCAACCCAAAAAGACTACATCTAGTGGCAAAACAAACCTATGAAAATATAGAGACTACAATAGGGTAGGGCATCAATCAGTTGGGTCGGGCCTGGCAGGCCTATGCCCTTGGAACATGACCTACCTATTTAAGGAATGAGTCAATCTCAGTCGGTCTTGTGTCGAGCTTGATCGGGTTCCGGGCTTTAATTAGTCTTCTCCTAATCAGACTATAATGGATCCTTAAAAGGGGTAACATACCAATAAAACCTTAAACAAGTCTTAAATAATCTTTAATTGTCTTAGATTCAAGATACTTTAATATATTTTATATGCCCATTTCTAGGAGAGCATAGTGATAAATCCTTTTACATAAATAGTGGAAGGGATGAAGAAAGCTACCAGATCATGTGGCTCTTGCATGGTCTTTACATTAGCACTAGGTCAATGATGGGGGCGCATACGGCTATCAATAGGGATGGATTTTTTGTATTTCATAAGGGCGGTGTCGTCATATCACCCCCCCTCTATGTCTGGACGCAAGGGCCACATGACCATGTCCCTTTCTTTTACCCTATAGTGGAAAGAAGTTTGACATAATCTCCTAGATTCTCTTCTATTTTGTCATTTGATTTAATGTTGGGAGGGGTTCTCAGCTACATTGATGAGCATAGAAGGTATTTCAACACCAGCATATTAAGTTATACCTATGGCACATTAGATAAAACAAGGTCTACTACTTGCATGTCAAATTTCAATTTAACGGAGTTCCTATAAAAAAAAAATAATGGAATTTTTCAAATGGCAAAATATAGAATTAAAAATTTTAAGACTAGCCTTGAAATGCATGGACATTTATGATTAAAAGGTATATCATTACATGGGAAGGAAGTATGATTGAATATGTGTCTTAGGTTGTGTACATGCTTGGTATACATTTTCAGAATAGATTCTTGGTTTAGAATGCATTTTGAAACCTGATTCTTCTCTATTTTCTTCCTTTAGTATGCACTTTCTACCTATAATCTAATTTGAGATCACATATCAATCATAACTTTAAATTTTAAAGTTAATTGTGGTTAATTCACACCATTACCTAAATATCCGTAAGGGGGAAAGCTGAGAGGGCATGTGCAGAAGTGGTTTTTATTTTATGGGCTACCAATGTTAGGACAAAATTGACCTTCATTCAACACATGTGATTGAATTAGACCATGGAACCGCTATCCCATTAAACTTTTTCGATAAGTTAAGTCATGATGATCATGATTTCAAGTATGATTAACCTCAAGACATTGAATATTAAACGGATAAGAAACCAAATATGACCAAATGTGGCACATGGATTCAATGCAGTTTCCTTTTTGTCACATCTTTGAATAATTTTCTTCAAAGTTCAAAACCCAAGTGCCCACCTTATCCTTATTTTATGATTATTTGTTTTGAAATATCCTCATATAAAAGGTTATATGAAAATGTGGCCGAGGATATGATAGCATTTTTGTCCTTTATATTTCTCTTTTCTTATATAAAATGATTTTTATAATAGGTAGGATCCCAAAGATAATTAATTGAGTTCCTGATCTCTTAATTGTGAGGTGTTGATCTTTTATAAATGGGTTACAATTATCAAGTGTTGGTCATTGCCAACTAAGCTACCCTCTTGGGATTCATATGAAATGATTTGTTGGTCTTCCTATTTAAGAAATCGTTCTGCCACTCTTCGTAAGTGTACTCCTCTATGTGTTTGCTCAAAATAAACTCTTGCTATTAAAAAAAAGGGGATATGCTTCTTGTGGGAAATGTAGTTTCTATGTGTGTGCAAAGGTCAATGTGAACGCAAGAGAAAGCATTCATAAGAGAAGCACTTTCTCTTTCACGAGGAACGAGCTGATTATTTTTCTACCATATGTCTAGGCATGGGGGCTACACTCTCCCATAGAAATCAAAAGAAAATCTTCCTTTCCTCTTCAGGTTGTAGGACGTTTGTGACGAGGCACACATGGTAGAGACGATTTTTGTTTACTATTTTTGGATTGTTCTACAACCATGTGATAGAGAGACGATTTTTCTTCTCTTTAGTTTACCATTTGATGTGTGTGTGTGTGTGTGTGTGAGAGAGAGAGAGAGAGAGAGAGAGAGAAGATTAGAGAGACTCAAGCATCAAGGTTAAGCCAAACCTAACACAGATCGATATTAATTTTAAGTTCACACCCATTGAAATAAATAACAAAGATACTAGTTATTTAAACAACCTGTGGTATTCACCTCCAAACTCTCAATAAAAAATTTGTGAAAAGATCGCATCGATCGCTATCCAGCTCCTGAGTTCTAAAGAATTCAGTCATTCATTGCGTATCACAAGGTTACAATGCTGTATTTAATATCCTTACATGCATCTACAGCTTTAATGAATTTTCCTTTAATAATTGGGTTATCCATTCAAATCCCAATCAGTTAGGAGGAACATTATTGGTGAACGGATCAGGTTCACGTAGAAGAATGTCTTCGTACGTCCCTGGTTCGTGGATTTAAAATCTATTAAATGAAGAGAGAGAAAATTGATTCTAAATCCACGGATCAAGAACGTTCTCGTACGTGAACTTGATCCACTCTCACATTATTGGGTTAATTTTAGGGTGTGGGCTCCATTGCGACCTAGTGATTATGGGTTCAAGTCAGGAACCAGCTTTTTTGTGAATTGGGAGTAAGACTGTATATAGTATAACTCTCCCCAAACTCAACAATGGTGAAAGCCTCGTGAATTGAATATGCCTTCTTATGTGGCGATGTAAGTAAAAATACTACTAATGAGTGACATTCTAATAAGAAAATCCCTTTAACTGTTAATCTATGAAAAAATCATTATTTGCCACTAAATATTGAAGGTGGTAAAAACTCAAGTGGACTTAGTCAAATTCTAAAGATTGATTAGGTGATAATACCCATAATATCACAGTGGTCTTGGTGGAGATGAGGAGTTTTGTAGGACCCATATCCTTCTTTCATGATCAAATGAATCACTAATCCAACCTTAATTATATTACACACCATTTGATATTAATTTTCTTATTATGTTTAACTATGAAACAGAGTCATTTAGTAATAACATGGGTAGGTGGTATCAACTATCACATTGATCAGGTTAGGTCATGAGGGCTTTCCCAACTCTGAATACTACTATGTGATGATGTAAGCTTTTGTGAAAGTCTCTACAATTACCATTCAGGTACCCTCTTCTTGACAGTAAATTTGAAGGGTACCCAAATTTAAATATCTTAGTATACAATAGTAGTTCACAACCTCTCCATCACATATTTAGTCTTAACACACTCTTGGTAGGTAAGGGAGCATGAACTGGGGTCTCAAGCTTCACCACCAGAAGCCTTGCTGCTCTTGTGCGGCCATGGACATCGGAAACTGGTGCAGTTCAGGCAGTAGATATATCGAAAGTGAGTACAATGAATTCATATCAACCACCCGATCAAGCATCCCAAGGTGGAGATTGCTGTGGAGAAGAATAAAGAAAGAGAAGAAGAAGTTCTTTCATTCATCTTCGGCTCCAGATCCAGTGCAGGTCCCTTATGATCCATACACTTATTCACAGAATTTTGATCAAGGATCGGCGTGGTCTGATCCAGATAGCCTGTCTCGGTCCTTCTCCGCTCGGTTCGCAGTTCCTTCGAGGATCTTTCAGAAGAATGGATTGATGGTGAGCTGAAGATTAATGCAGAAATCTTTCTATGTTCACAGCTTTTAATCTTCTAACTATGAAAATCATTTCAGTTGTTATGTTTGGCAATGCTTCTCATCTTATTTCCTTGTCTTTGTAAGAAAAGACATAATCCAATGTTGACCTTGTTTTAAAGCAATTGGTAGTGTTTTTACTAGTTCAGGAATAGATGAAATCTGTTTTTTCTAAATCTGTCTCTTCCACAGAAACTTCATCTCTTGCAGATATTTTGTTTATGTTGAGTGTTCTCTTTTCTCTTCAATAACCCAAATGACTACTCTTGGAGGAGGTTGTTTTCAAGTTAGAAGTTAGAAGTTAGAAGTGTAGCTTTCCATGAAGTTTTAACTCATCGATTTTTTTTGCTAACGTGTCTATACTGATTTCACGATCAGGTCATACCAGGGTTGAATAAGAACCATTCAACTTTCACTAAAAGCAATGAAGAGCACTAAACATCTCCGTGTAAGTGGCTCCAAAAAATTAAGAGGAATAACTCAGAACTATATGCTTCCTAAGGCGAATACCCCTTGGAGTTGACTGATTAATTATTGCTATAGTTGTCCCAATGCAACTCAAGTTCTTTCTGTATTGGATGGAATTGTAATTAAGTTTTAATCTGAGATAAAAACTCTATGCATAGCTCTTACCAAGGTGAACATATAGCACAAAGAGAAAAAAGAAAAGCTTGAATTGTTCTCAATTCCTTTTTCACTTTACCCACAAGCAAGACAAGATGCTTTAAGAATATAGGGAGAGTGGTGGTCTCAAATGTCAATCTAATCTCTCAATTCTCATGGTCTGTGATCCTCTTTTTCTAGTAAAGTGGGAGACAACCCAGTAAAGGCAAAGGGAATCTAGCTACAGTTGTTATTCTGGATGTTTGTTTGCATATAGACCATAGGGAAAGTTGTTCATTTTATCACAAAAAGATATTCATTTAATAGGCATAATAAAGAGCTATTGGAGTTAGGACCCTATAGTCAGCAGACTCAGCATATACTTATAATATCCACCTAAACAATGAGATTGTTGGCCCATCAAATGGGGACCATTTAATGAAACCTTAAATCATAATTGAGTTGAGATATTTAACCATCTCACCAAACATCCTGTGTTAAAATGGTCACATGTCCAGGCGCACTTAATACCAAAAGAGAATTTTTTTTGGTAAGAAAACCAAAAGAGAATCCAAGGATATTTATTTTAATTTTTCTAGTGGGTCATAAATATTAAAGAACACTCTTGTATTGGGATTTGGGACCAAAGAAAATTCTGGATTTTTTTTTTAAAACAAAATCCTGGAACTTAAGTTTCAGCATGTTGGTTGTTTCTATAGCTGAATCTTGTTGAAGATTCGAGAGAGATGCAAAAAAAAAATAGAGTAATAAATTTTAAAGAATAAGAAGAAGAAAAAAGGGGAAAGAACAAGCCTAAGGGGTAGTCGAATTGATCTTCGCCTTGGAAAGTGTGTGGTTCTAAGCTCGATTCCTCTTATCTCCTTGGGGTTACTCATTGTTTTCATTCAATTCCAGAATGATTCGATTCATGTGATTGTGAGGTCAGTATAAACTCACAAGACTAGTCAAGTCAGAGGCATGAATACCCATTATTAGCAAAAAAATAGCTGAGATGGTTTTCTTCTTATTGCTTTTAATTTCTTCTTCTTTTTTGATATTGATAAAATTTTTATGTTCTACTGAAAAAGAAGGCAACTTTTATATACCCATACGGGACATTGTCACACATCTGGGCCATAAACTTGGACCCACCTAGAACAATAAAGAAATAAAAGCAGAGCATCACTTAAAAAATAAAAAAAAACCATGGGATTTCATTTACCAAGAAAGCTGAGTAAATCCACAACTTTTTGGTCAGCCATACTATATCGATGGAGTTTCATGAAAGCAAATAAGGTTAAAATTAAAAATCATATCTTCCTTCAGTAAACACAAAAATTGTGGGCTGCCATATATATAAATGGAGCTTCATCCGGAACTCCTACCGTTCAGTTTTTTTTTTTTTTTTTCCATCCAGATAAGGTGACTTTTTACGTTTGATCGGAATAGCCACATCAGTTGTTCATTTGTGACAATGATAGTGGGCAACACAAAAACCCCTTGGTAGGGCGAAGGTTTTTTGTCAATTAACTTTAAGGTAGAAAATTCTCCATGTAAGCCACTGATGAGGGAAAGGTTTAATTCCCACACCACGTCAATGGAATGGATGGGAAATGTTATTATCAACAATGATAGAGGGGAGAGAGTATCAGAGAGAAGAGAGAACCTGTGAGAAGATGTGTTGGCATTGTGAATCTTTCTCAGCTTTTATTGGGTGAGGAAGAGGGATCAGATTCAAGTAGACAGAACCAGAAAAAGTAGGGACAAGCCCAAAATGAATATTGATGAAGTGGTAAGAAGAGATATGCAGATTGTAGTATGACCATGGATAGAGTTTTGTGGAGGACAAAGACCTGAGTTGCCGACTCCTTATAGGGTATGTTGATGAGATGCTTTGACTTCTCCGTTTACCTCTTTCGTATCTCACATCACTTAATTATGTTGTCTCTTTATAATTCTATTTTTATCTCAGATCCATGTAACCGACCCCATTAAGTTGAGATAAGGTTATGATTGTTGTTGTTGTTATTATATAGAGATTGTATCATTCAGCTTTCTATCGGAAAACAACATACATAGTTCATTGAGAAAATGTGATTTTTTCCCCCACAAAGATTGAGAAAATGTGATTACGTTTACAATTAAAGGCAAAGATATAATATTTCTAAAATGGGTGATTTATGGCTTGAGATCATAGTTAGTAAATTTGTGTTTAATACACAAATTACTCGTGTTCCAATATTTTTTATGAAAATGTATTAATCCGTATTTCCAAAGAGTTGGAAAATATGTGCACCTTATACTATCATCTATTAAACGCATAATATACTTGCTATAATTTGATCGAAATCAAAAGAGGCTTTTCTACATTCTGTACCATTAACATATTTAATTTCCACTTTCACCAAAATAATATATTCACGTAATCTGTTTTTTGGGTTCACCCACCTCATGTAACCATATCGTATAACTAATATTTTTTTTTGGTAAAGATATCGTATAACTAATGAGGGTATCAATTTAGGGGAAAAAATGCTATTACCTCTTATATAATTCATACATTTTGTACATCCCTTTGGAAGTTCTTTATGATTGAAGTATAGGAAAGGAAATTTTCAGCTTTCTAAAACTCATTTTAGATGCAGAATTGCTAGCAAAAAAGAGTTAAGAGATAAACATTAAAATGAAGGACAAGTATTTCTTAGAACACTACAGAATAATGGAGGAATAAAATGTCATTTGTATAACCTAAGCTTCATACCGTTAGGCTTGGTACACCGTTAGTATTCATTGTCTATCCCTCCCCCCCTCCCCCTCTTCTTCTTTGAAATGATTCTCACAGCCCTCTTATGTGATACTCCATTCCAAGACCCATTGATTTGGTGCTGCCCGGTAATTTATCGCATACAAGTAGTGTGATGCAAATGTAGAAGATTGATCAAAACCCCAAAGAGGTTGTGGAGTTGGTAAGAAATCTTCTCCTTAGGAAGCATGTGA
The DNA here is from genome assembly GCF_013358625.1 of Macadamia integrifolia. Taxonomy (NCBI): domain Eukaryota; kingdom Viridiplantae; phylum Streptophyta; class Magnoliopsida; order Proteales; family Proteaceae; genus Macadamia; species Macadamia integrifolia. Next base: position 33,024 of record NW_024868917.1, read on the forward strand.
TTTTGAGCTCAACTCCCCTTATCACTTTAAGGTTACTTACACAGGGTGTTTAGTACTTTTCGCTGCTTTTAGTGAAAGTTGAATGATTCTCATTCAATCTTAGTATAACCCGATTCATATGATTGTGGGGTTAATACAATTATGTGGGACTAGTGAGGTGAAGGTCTCGATACCCGTCTATATATCAACGAGAGTACTCTAACAATTTTTAATCACTGGTGATGCAAATGATCCTAAAATTGTGCTATATAGAGATACCTGAGTATACATTTAACCTCATCAAATAATTTTCCTTGCTGCCAAGTAACATTTCAGACACAAAACGTAAAATTAATCCCTGATCGAGGCCCATAACAGCCTGGCTGGGATGGGCTGAACCCTCCCCGGTTGGGCATGGCTTGCTATATCTCGGCCTGACTTCAGGATTGGGTTGGGTTTTGACCGAGTTAAGAGTAAAGGTGTTAATTTGATATTTTTTTTTTTTTGTATAATATGATATCAGTATTTAAGACATACCGAAATATCAAATATATATATATATATACATAAAAGAAAAAATGGTAAAAAATGTGTATCAAATACCAAAATTGTACTAAATAAAAATCATATACCGTACCAATAAATTCCGTATCAAAACTAATACAATATCAGTATTGAAATATAGGACTATTTTTTTCTCGTCACAAGATGGTTTTGATGTTAATTCTTCACCTGTTGAACCATACTGAATATCAGTATCATGCCAAACGCCCTTAATTAAAACCCTTAATTAAAAGGATTTAGAATTGAACTGAAGTTCTAAAAAACCCAACTAAATCCAGTCATGTTGCAAACACGGTCAACATGTATAACGTAGGGTAAAGTCAAGTAAGGTTACAAAATCCTTTTGACACCGTAGGAGGTGTTAACCATGACGAGCCTTTATGTGTGGTCAATCCATGATTTGGCCCATAGTTTTTTATTCCACCACTTATTTTCTTGTGAATTAAGAAAAGGATAATATGAAAGAGATTTTTTTTTCCTGTGTATGAAAATATGAAGAGATAGAAGACAAAGATAGTAGAGATTGCGGGTGAGGGAACAGTTTGAGAAGGGTTTTCTTTTCCCACTCAAGTGGGCTTTCAAACTGTTTTCTAGATTTGAAGCCTCTCGAGGAAGAAGAAGAGAAAATTTTAGCCGGGTTATTTCTCATAGGGTTAGACCATTGTTTTTTTTTTTTCCCACCCTGTCTCTAACCTCAAGATTTTCTGTTAGAAAGTCAGGAGCTGTTGTGGCTAGGTTACTGAAACATTTCCAATTTGTTGGAAGGTTTAGTTTGGGGCTCTTGAGGAGGGAATGAAGGCCATGGTTTGTTGGTGATTTATGAGGCAACTTTGCATCTATCATTTTTTTTATTGTCCTCTCAATGGTTTCCCATGTAAAGTTGATCACACATTTTTTAAGCGGAAGTGTTTTCTTTAGGGAGTGTGGTTACTACTCATGCACAGGGATCAATGACATTTTTTTTTTTTTTGGGTAAGAACAAGGACTATTCATTGATTCCTGAAGAACTCATGGGAAAAAGATTACAAAGATCTCTCATCCACGGATTGTAATGTGGCCATTTTGTCCTACATGAAATGGGTACAAGGCCTTCTGGGCTAGTGAATCCTCAACAAGATTGAATTCTCTAGGAATAAAAGAGAAAGAACAACTCTCAAAATAAGAAGCAATGATCTTG
>NW_024868917.1:34781-34910 GCF_013358625.1 Macadamia integrifolia
TGAGGGAAGCGACTTTGGATGGGTCTGTGATGTAGATCACCAGGACTCTACAGTCAGATTCAACTGATATGAAACCCACTCCTTCAGAAATACCTTCTAACAAGCCCATTCGTAAGGCCAATGCTTCAG